>NW_011889057.1:2868276-2875159 GCF_000151845.1 Pteropus vampyrus | reverse complement strand
GAATTGAATAAAAATTAAAATGCAACATATCTAAATTGCGGGCTAAAGATAAAGCAGTGTTCAGAGGGAAATTTATGCTTCCATTAGAAAAGATGAAAAGTCTCTAATCATCTCAGCTCCCACCTCAAGAATCTAGGAAAAGAACAGCAAAATAAACCCTAAGCAAGCAGAAGGAAGAAAATAATAAAATTAACTTAAATCAGTGAAATTGAAAATAGAAAAACAATAGAAAAAAATCAGTGAAACAACTATTTCTTTGAAAAGACAAATAAGATCAACAAACCTCTAGCAAGACTGACATTTAAAAAGAGAGAAGACACCAGTTACTAATATCAGCAATAAAACAGGATTTTTTTTTCTTGTAGATACAGATGAGATTATTCTAAAATTTAATGGAAAGATAAAGGAACTAGAATAGCTAAAACAATTATGAAAAAGTGAGAAAAATCAGTCCACATGATTTCAAGACTTATATACCTATAGCAATCAAGATTGTGTGGTTATTGGTGGAGGAATAGATGCACAGATCAATAGAACACCAAAGAAAACCCAGACAGATCCACACAAATATGCCCAACTGATTTTTGACAAAGCCATAAAAGCAATTCAATGGAGAACACATAGCCATTTCAACAAGTTGGTATTGGAGCAATTCAACATTCATAGCCAAAAAAAAAAAAAAGAATAACTACAACCTTGACCTAAGTCTCACACCTCATACAAAAATTAACTCAAAATTGGTTACGAACATAAGTGTTAAACATAAAACTATGAAACTTTAAGAAAAAAATTGGAGAAGATCTGGGAGCTAGAGCTAGGCAGAGTTCTTAGACTTGACATCAACAGCATGATCCATAAAAGAGAAAAAGTTGGTAAATTGGACTTCATCAAATTTTAAAAAGTTTGCTCTGTGAAAGAAGCTATTCAGAGGATGAAAAGGCAAGCAACAGACTAGGAGAAAATATTTGCAAACCACACATCCTATGAGGGCTAGTACCTGGAATATATAGAATTCTCAAAACTCAATGATAAAAAGCAAACAATCCAATTAGAAAATGGGCAAAATACATGAAGAGACATTCCCTGAAAAAGATATACAGACGGCAAATAAGCACATGAAAAGATGTTCAACATCACTAGCCCCTAAGGAAATGTGAATTAAAATCACGATGAAATACCACTGCACACTGATTAGAATGACTAAAATAAACAACACCAAATGCTGGAGCAGATGTGGAGAAACTGGTGGAAATGTAAAATGGCACAGCCACTCTAGAAAACTATTTGGCAGTTCCTTAAGAATCTAAACATATAGCCCAGCGACTGCACTCCTAGGCATTTATTTTAAATTATTTATGTATCAAATAAAAACTTATGTTCACACAGGAACCTGTACAAAAAAAAAATTATCCCTAAGAGCTAAAAACTAGAAATAATCTAGATGTCCTTCAACAGGCGAATGGGGTGAAACTGGGGTACATCCCTATGGTAGAAAACTACTCAGCAAGAAAAAGGAATGAACTGTTGATACAAGTAACAGCCTGGATGAATCTCCAGAGAATTATGCTAAGTGGGAAAAACCAGTGCCCAAAGGTTACATACTGTATGATTTCATTTTTTTATATAACGTTCTTGAAGTGACAAAGTTATGGAAATGGAGAATATTTTAGTGATTGCCCAGGGGCCGAGGAGCAGATGGGGCCAGAGGGATGTGGGTGTAGCCAAACAAGGACAAGGCCAGGTATCCTTGTGGTGATGGAAATGTTTTGTATCTTTACTCTATCAATGTCAACATCTTGTCTGTGATATAGTACTATAGTTTTGTTACCATGGGGAAAATTGGGTAAAATGTGCTTGGGTGTCTCTCTGTGTTATTTACAAATAACAGTGTACAATTGTCGCAAAATAAAAAGTTTAACTTAAAAAAAAAAGGTATGTAAAACGTTTTGCCCTTATTCCCCCCCCCCAAAAAAAGGTTGTTTTGTACTATTCAACTCTTACCCTAAACATGCATGCACGCGCACACACACCCTGAGTGTGATGATATAAAAGAGCTCCCCTTCTTATATTAGGAGACTGGAGAGAGGTTGCAGGTACCCCGGGACTCCCCCTGTTTTCCCAAGAGTCCCAGGACAAACCGGAATCCAGAAGACTCTTTAGCTTGATGCGAGTGAAGCAGGGGCGGGAGGCACCGGGGCCCTGTTCTGGGTGCAGGCCCCAGCTTCTGCAGCGCCCCTGGACCAGCGTACGACCCTGAGTCCTCGGGGCTGGAGACTCCCAGGCGCTACCCGCTGACTCCTCGGGGGCATAAGGGGTCGGGGGGAGGAGGGGAGGCAGCGCCCTTCCGGGTGCACTGTTAGCCGCGTCCGGAGGGTGTGAGGACGCCGCAGAGAGAAAGCAGGGAGTGCGCAGGTATGCGGCTTCCCCACGCGGTTGGCTAGCTCGGGAAATGAGCCGAGACAGCAAGTGGCGAAAAGCCAGAAGCACCTTCCTCAGCAACAGAGAGCTCTATAAGCGGGATTTTGAGGATCCAGGAGCCCTCTTCCTGCCCATTCCCCCTCTGGCGGAGCCAACCTGGCCCCATGCGCCCTGCGCTCCCGGGCTTTGACGCCTTCTCTCGGTTCCTCTCCTCACCACCATCTGGCTCCCATTGTGGCTGTCGCTTTCAGGAGAGTCCCATTCCTACACAAAGCTTCTTTATGTTCTTGTAGTTCCTCTTCTCCCCTCAGCCCCGCCTATGAGGAATGCGGCCTTGGAAGAGGCCTCTGAAGTGATCAGGTTGGAGGAGGGTGAGGCAGGTGCCAGAGCAGCGGGTTGGCCAGGTGCCCGCTGAAGGAGGGAGGGAAAGAGGGTGGGTGGACTGTGAACCCGGAGTGGCCGAGGCCAGCGCCTCTGAGAAAGAGGCAGACGTCGAGCTATACATCCTCGGGGCTCAAAATCCCTCACAAGCCACTCACTAGCTGGGTGACTCTGGGCAGGTTCTTTATCTGTCGGTGCCTTTGTTTTCTTCTTCTTGGAATAGAGCTAAAAACAGTGCATGCTTCTTGGGGTTGTAGGAAGGACTAAATGAATTAACATTAACATATGCGAAGCTTTTAGGATCCTGTCTAGTCCACACTAAATGCTATATAAAGCTCGATTATTATAAGTACTTGAGCACCAGATTTCAGGTGTCCTCTTCCCAGGTTCTAAAAACGCCCTTTCCACCTTCTTCTCTGGAAGGGCTGTCACAATCTGGTTATGCTCACTGGTCACCAGGAATGAGAAGGGTGGTGCACAAACCCTGCCACCCACCCAGTCCCCTCACCCCGGTTCAGGAGACCCTTCCCTCTCTCAAATCTGGGGAAAGCCCTAGCTCTCCTTGGTGTAGGGATGTTCTGGCCTCACTGGTCTGGGTCACTCACCAGAGTGAAAAAGCTGGGAAACTCTAAAATCTGAATCGTCGTCCCAACCCCGTTACTACCTCCGTGACCCCAAGTCAGCCACCTCCTGGGCCTCATATTTTTCATGAGTGAAATAAAGATATTCTTGAACACACATTTATTAGATATAAGACACTGGCCTGGCCTGCGCTAACGATTTTAAAGGTTGTGACGAGCACCGGAAATAATGCAGGTGGAAGTGAGTCATGAAGTGTCATATAGTTCCACTCATTCTACAATCCTAGAATTGTAGAAGGGCTTCCAGGTCACTCAATGCCTGTCTTCCTGTTCCCCGCACCTGCCACCCATATCGACTCCAAGAGATTAGAGATTTTATCTGTTTTGTCCTCAGATGTGGCCCAGCACCTAGCACAATGTATATGAGATTGTCAATAAATATGCGTTGAATGAATGAATGAATGAATGAATGAATGAATGTTTTAAATTCAGCCTCTCAGGGTAGGAGGAATCTTCTTTATAGCCTTCCTGACATCTGGCCTCTGTGTGAAAACTTAAAAATAGGTTTTAAGTGACTTTAAGACAGTGCCCACTTGGGTACTCTAGTTATTATAACATTATTTCTCCTCCTACTGTGTTAAAATCTGCCTCCTTTTAACCTTCAAGACCCAGCTCTGCCCACTAGTATTACACAGAACTCCCTCCTCCATAAGATTTCATATATAAGTGGTTATTAGTCTCCTAATCTGTGTAGAAAGAGCCCCAAGCATGGTGTAGAATTTAGCTCCACTCCTGGCCTCAGGTCCCACCTGCCTGGGGATGAGCTATACAGGAATACCTCAAGGAATTAGAATGACAGTGATCCTCAGATCTTGGGAGTCTGTTTCTCCCAAAAGCCCTGGTCAGAACATGAGGAAGTATATCGTCCACTTTTTCTCCATTCATAGGCAGGATGGAGAGAATTCCTAGAACTTGGAGAATGAAGGAGAGAAGGGGGCTGTATCTGAATGGCCACGTAGAACAGAGCCCTCCTACCAACCCCAGCTATGAGAAAATGGAAACAAATCTAGTGGAAGGCTAAAATGGAAATAAAGAGAAGTTTTTTTAAACAACAAATACTGAAGATGTATGCCTTTGTACAGCCAAGTTTTCTTCTTATGGTTTTGTTTTTTTTAAGTAACGTAACAATATTATACAGCAGTGGAAAAGAATAAAATATAGCTACATATATCAAGTTGGATGCATCTCAGAAAATATTGAGTGAAAAAAATCAAGCTGTGGAAAAATTCAGTAATTCCATTTATATCAACTCAAAACATTCAAAATTAAACTACAGATTATGTGAGAAACTATAAGGAAAAGCAAGGGAATGATAACCCAAAATTTAGTGTAGTGGTTTCCTCCAGGAAGAAGCAGTATGACAGCATGGAATGGCACATAGGAGACTTCAAAGGTGACAAAAAAAACTTTTTCTTATTCTGGATGGTGGCCACATGATTGTCAATTTTATTGTAATTCACCATAACTTATATGCATGGTATAATTATTTCTTTGTATACATTCAGTTTCTAATAAAAACAATTAAAAATAAGTCGAGAACATGCATATCCTAATATACAGTGAATTTTTCTCCTGTAAAAAATAAAGAAAGATAGAAATATGATGAAGTGACTGGTGTTGCAGTAGGAGGAGTTTAGGGTAAATTGGGGACTCTGAGACATCACAATGCCCTGTGCCTAAAGCACAAAGAGTTCTCCCCTAGCCCCACCCTAGGCAGCAGGGTCTAATTGGCTGATCTTTCTCCATCATCTACCCCCCTAGCAATCTGAAGAGGTTCATTTACATTGTCGAGCTTCTGCTAGGCCCTTCCCACACATGCTCGTTTTTTGAGTCCTGATTTGTGTCCACTGCTAGACCTAATGATTTACACTCAAGGCCAAATGAAAGGGCTAGGGAGCCAAGGGGAGGAGAAAGGTGAGGAAAGCAGAGACTTTTAAGCCACCCAGGGGTGGGGAGTGAATTTCAGCCCCTTGTGGCCCATGTTGGCCCCCCAAGTTAGTTCTCTTTGCCACACTTAACCTGTTCTTTTCCCTCTTACCTTTCCAAAAGCCACTGCATTCTATTCCAGGAAGCCTTCCTCACCTGTATCATTCTTCTATTCTCTACCCCCATCACCCTGCCCCATCCCCACTAACATCTAAAGCAGTATTTTTCAAACTGAGGCGTATAAGAGTTGACTAATGAGCATATAAATAAATATATTTTTAATAACATAAATAGAATAAAGTAGAATAAATTAGATCAGAATCCTCCCTTGCGGTAAGGGTGAATACCACTGTTATACTGTTTCATGAAACTTCTGAGAGAGATAGAGAGAGAGAGAGAGAGAAGATAGATCTGTTTTATATATACATATAATGGATTTTAATTTTTAAAAAGTGTTTAAAACCCACAGTCTAGAGCACTTGGTTCTATCATTTTGAAGGTCTGGTAGTCTGAGTCTGCATATACGACCCATCCTCCTTGCCTATTCCTCTTCCTCCTCCTGCCCCTACCCAGTGTCCCATGGAACAACAGAACTTTCTGCAGTAATGGAAAATATACTATATCTGTGCTGTCCAATGCTGTAGCCACTAACCACATGTGGCATCTGAGCACTTGAAATATGTCGACTGATAAAATGATTTTTTGACTACACTTAATTTCAATTAATTTAAATGTAAACAGCCACAGTAGTGGCAAGTGGCTAATGGCTACCATATTGGACACTGCAGTGCTAGACTATAAGCTCCCTGAGGGCAGAGACCAGGCTCTTGTTCCCCTGGGATTTAGCACAGTTCCAGCATGGGTTAAGTCATCAATAACCAGTATGGGGGACTGTTTTTGTTTTTGAGATGAAATTAAGTAGCTCTGACCTGTAGCATTTGCCAATACCCATGGTATAAATATTCCCACTGTGGTCAATTTCACGCTACTAGTGCTTTAATTCTGGCAAGAAAAACTCTTGAATTTAACAATCAGCTCTCACTAGCTTTTGAATGAATGAGTGAATGAATGAACAAATAAATGAGCAAATAACCTACCAGGATGGGGCTCCGCATGCAGAACACCTAAGGGAAGGAGGAAGGAGAGTAGAGGGATCTTCTAAGCTGTCAACAGGCATCTTCCTTCCTTTGTAGCTACTCCTTTAACAATAAACAGAACCTAATGGGAGAATGGCTGAAAATGGCTTCCTTTGTCTGTGGCCCCACTTTGCACCCCCTACATCTTTAAGAAACCCCAGAGGCTTTCCAGCAGGCCCCAATCTAAGTCATTCTAGCCAGAGGAAAATCCTTTATGTTACCAACGCTATTAAATGAATATTAAAGCATGTGGAATGGATATCAAGCTCATGTAAGGCTACTGCTACCTTTTTTTCCCCCCAGGTACAGAAATTACACAGCCTCCCTCCATCACTTAAACAGTCTTTGTAATGGAAAGGTGCTAAACTATAAATCTTTGCT
>NW_011889057.1:2862867-2868226 GCF_000151845.1 Pteropus vampyrus | reverse complement strand
AGTGCAAATATTTAAAGGCCCCAGGCACAATTTTCACCTAACCTTGGAAGAGCTTTACAGTCCTCGCCTGGAGTCACTCCTGCATTCCACACATGCTCAAGGAAGGAGTGGCAGGGGCTACTTTGGGGAAAGGTTGGACCCTTGGTCTTAGCCCTAACTGATGCAAAACACAGACTTTCAAATAAAAATACAAGTAACAAACATAAGGCAAGGATACAAGAAAGGACACAAGGTGAATTTAAAGCCAAGTAAGGGCACAGCAGTAAATGCTATAGGCATTCAGAGTAAGGATGGTGATCATTATTTACAGTAGAAATGGAACCTGAGCAATGCTAGGACTTGTGTAGTAGGAGAGGTGTACATTCCAGAGGAGAGAATGATGAGAGTAAAGTCCCCAAGGTTCAACTGCAGGCCTAGCACATAGTAGGTAGTCAATAAATGCATGTTTATTGAGTGAATAGGGCTTCAGAGAATCTGAGTCCACTCTTGGCTGTAGCAGTGGCAAGAGAGCACAGTTGGGCAAATGCTAAGCCTCAGGTAATACATCACCAGAGAGATAACCTTGAGCTGGCAGAAGTAACAAGGGCATAGGTGGGATTGAGCTGAGCCCAAAGCACCAACTGAACAGTCTGTTCCTGCAGCTACTAGATGCCAATCCTCCAGCTGCCCCAATACCCCAGGCCTAAATAAGGAGGTGACTCTGTTCAGCCAGGCTCTCAAAGGCCTGCTGCCTGCCTTCTTGCTGCCTTGAGCCCTGTCTGGCCCCAGGCCCAGCCACACTCTGTTCCTCAGAGTTATTAGATCCCTATGTCTGCAGAGCTAAGGATGATTGGACGGTCACAGGCCTTGTCAAATCAAAACCTTCCTGGGGTCCCCTGGAGTTGTCGCTCATGTGCCACATTCAAGTTTCTATCACCTCACTCCAGCCCTTCTCAGCAAGTTCTCTGGCTTGTTCATGCTCCCACCAAGTAATACATAAATCATCCTTAAAAGGCAGTATCTTATCGTTCAATCTTTTATCCAAGAATCCCAAACTCCAGAAAGCTCATAATTCACTTACATGCAAAACCTGACAGGCTATCTACAGTTTTTATGTATCCCACTTAGTGTGAATATTGATACCTTCCACTGCAGAAATATTCATGTCTCCGATTCCATGATTCCAGGTGCCACCTCAACTCCCACTGTGGTTTTCCTTACACATTAAATTACCTACATATCCTTTCTAAAATCTAAAATGTTCTGAATTCCAAGAGTCATCTGGACCCAAGGGTTAGGTGAAAGGATTATGGACTTGCAGCATAAACCCAGGCTTAAGTTTACAGTGAAAAGATTTTGAGCTTGAATGCCTACTCCTTAGAGCCAATGTCGGGGAGGGCTTCCAGGAACATAAGATGAGGTGGGAGGACTTGGACACCTCAGGCAGTGACTATTTACCGCTAGAACTCAAGTGCAGTGTTTCAATGCTTTAACAAGAGCAGTGCAGGGGTACACCTGCTTCCCAGAAGCTGTGACTTCATCTCTTCCTCACCTCCTTACCTGGTTTTCTTCAACATTTAAATGAAGGCTTGGGTAGAGATGAAAGGAACTGAAGCTTATAGCAAGCACACTTAAGGAACTTTATTAAGCTACTTTGATTGTTCCTTCATCCAGTAAGTATTTCTTGACCACCTTGTACCATGTTAGGCCCTTGGGGGCAAGACAATGCTTAAATTACAGGATGAACTCAAGGTGAGACAGAATGTGCAGACGATTAGAAGCAAAATTGGACTGAGTAGATTAAAGTAAGATTTCAGAGGAGCGGGGAGTTTGCCCTGGAGAAAAGGATGGCTGGAAGGTAAAAAATGTGCCCTGGGCAGTGTTAAGAGACCAAGATCTGTCAGGCTGGTTCACTGTGCAACCATAACCCTGTCCTTTCCTCTCTGAGCCCTCTTTTACTCACCAACAAAATGTAGATTTAGCCTCCGATCTCTTTTAACTTCCCCTCCACTTTCAGTGACACCAAATACCCAAAGGACTGTTGATTAAGAGAAGAGAAATTAGAATCTAGTCTTTGTGACTCCCAGGGGTACAACTACACCAAAGTGATGAAGCTGCAGCAGGCAGATTTCTGCTCAAATTAAAGAGTTTTTAAGATACCGTCCTACATTCAGGAGGGCTGCCTGCCTCATCATCATCCTAGAGAGGCAGTCTGGGCTTTGGGCATCAGGCAGGGAGTCAGAGCAGATGGCCATGTGGCCTCCGCCCAACCAAAGGGCCTGGGGTTCCATAAGTTGACCCTCAAGAGAGGCTTGGTATTTGCAGAGCATTTGCCAGTATACCAAGTGGCAATTCCATCTAGTTCCATCCTTGAGGGAGGTTTGGAAGACAGTGAGGCAAGAATTCAAGTCCCAGTTTTTAAGGAGGTATTGCATTGAGGCCCAGGACCCTAAGTGCAGAGCAGAAATATCCTCCTGGGCACCTGGATGTTTAGGGAGGGGAACTCATAGTTATCTATGCACATAAAACACAAAATGCAAACTATAAAACTATATACCAAGAATATAATCAGTTGAGGGGGTTAGTGGTGACAAGGGTTGGCAGAGATTAGGGGAGGAGTCCATGCATGTCCTCACTCCTGCCCTCTGTTGTCACACACACACACACACACACACACACACACACACACACACACACACATCTTTTCTTTCTCTAATCCCTCATACTAGCCTCTCTCCCACTCCTACCCTGCCCAGGAGGAGATGCGGCTACTGCCCTTGATGAGTGTAAAGTGTGACTGGGCAAACACCAGGCTGACTCATCTACGGGACACTACAGGGGACCAAGGTTCAGTAGAGTCTGCTCTACTTTGTCATCAGAGAGGAGAGGTGTACCCAGGGTTACAAGAAGGATGGTGGACAGGGGAAGGGGTTTCCTGGAGGTGCTGATAGGTCAGGATAAGTGGAATGTAAATGGGCAGAGGATGGGGGCAGGGAATGGTGATGGGAACACCATGAACAAGGGCTTAGAGAGTTACCTGCTTTGGTCCATGAAAACTCCCCTTCTAGAAGTAAAGCAGTGGCCATTTTTGGAGGAGATCTAGTGATCATGAAAGTGGGAATACTGATTTAATCATTTGAAAATACCTCCTCTTCCCCCACATTTGGAAGCATCACACACACACACACACACACACACACACACACACACACAGAGGTGTTTCTGGTTCCTAGCCACATAGGGGCCAGGTTACACTCTTGCTCCAAGACAGAAGGGGCTGCAGACAGCACCCCTGCAGCAAGTTCAGAACTGAGCCTGCATCTTCCACTTTTCTAGCCCTGTCCTGAAGGAGAAGTGGGTTGGGTGGGGAAGCAGGACATGAAGAAAGGCAAGTGGCCTGCACTGGGACAAAGGGAGGGATGACCAAAGACTCAAAGGTCTGGAATCCCAGCACTCACATTAAATATATTTCTGTTCCTGTAATAGCAGCTCCAAATGGCCCTGTCGCAGGTTCCCAGAGAGCTATCCCTGGATAGAAGTCAAAGAGCCCAGCCAAGGCCCCCACAAGAACAGTCCTAGAAAGGTCATTGCCTCCATTCCCCTGCCTCCGAGGCATTCTCCCAGACCCCAGGAATCAGTGTGAGTCTGCATTCTGGTGGACTCTTCCAGGATCTGACCTCTGGGGGATGAGCAGAAGGAGGGGGAGGGGTAGAAGTCAATGAGGTCTGGGTCTGGGGGTCACCAGGAGACAAAGGAGACACTCTCAGGAACCTCTGTGAGTAGACTGTGCCTCTGGGATATCCCCATGGGCCCCGTGAGCTCATTCCAAACCATCCCTTTTGCTTTTGAATTTCTGCCCTCTGCTTCTCTATTCCCCACTCCTACCTGAGGTGAGAGCATGGAGAAGCCAGGTGGCATGCAGTGAACTGAGCTCTTCCCTGCACAGTGCCAGGCCCTCTGGTTCAGAATAGTTTATCCTGTCTTGTGGTACCTGGGAGGCAGGAAAGGCTTTGAGGTCCAAAGTCTACCGTAGATAAACCCCTCAATCAGGGGTAGACACAAGGTCTGAGAATCTCCAGACTAGGAGATGGGAGACAGTGTCTCTCCTGGCTCCCTCAGTCCCACTTATCCTGGATCTTCACTCATGGTACTTTCAGGTCCCTCTGGGACAGTGGCAACAGCTGAGGGTGATGAGTGGTGCAGAAGAGGGCATGAGACCCTCACTTTTCCGCCCTGAACAACAGTTCACACTTTGCTTCTGTAATTATCTTTAAATCCACATCAGTCCCCCAATACCACTTCCCCTCCTCCCACTGTAAACACCTCTGATGGCTTCTCACTGTGAAAGTATAGAATCCTATCTCCTTGTTCTTGTATTCCAGCTCTCCCACCACCTCCATATTTATCTCCCTACTTAACCCTTCAATCTCCTTCTTCACTAAACCCTCTGCTTCACTTGAGCTGATCCCAACAATACTTCTTATAATGCCTCCTGCCCATTCCTCTATGTACCCTTGCTCCTCTGTTTCCTACATCCCGCGCTTCCCTCAAGGCTCAGCACAAATGACACCTCCTACCTGAAGCCTTTCCCATAACTCTAGCACCCACTGTTGGTGTCCTCTCCACCTCTAATTAGCACCACACAATATATGGGTGCCTGGCCCCATATACTGGCTGGCATCGATTATTTGAATGGACATCGTATGGGTCCAATCATGGTGCCTGCTCTACCGTCCTAGAAGAGACAGGGTAGTAAAGCCCATAGCAGGGGTTAATAACCTCCAGCTTGAACCTAAGAGATGTCCATGCAATGATTAAAACGAGACATTCCCCCTCCAGGTTCAGAAGTACAGGCCCAAGATGCAGGAGCCATAAGGGGTGCAGAGACCCAAAGATGGATATGAGGGCTGAGGTAGGAAACATAGAATGAATGTGGGAGATAAGTTCTCCTCCCCTCCACCCCCACCCCAGGGTAGAGGATAAAATTCAGGGACTAAAGGGGACAGAAACTAGTTCCTGGGAAAGAATGTGTTATCTATTCCAGACGAAAGAAAATGGAAGCTTCCTGGAAAGGAGGGGTCCTGATCTTATCTGATACTTACATTCCAGAGGGCCTCTGCGGCTGCTTCTTAACTCAACTGGAAAATATCTGAGAATCCCTGCTATGGGCTGGGAGAAAGGAATTCAGGTGCCTCTCCTGACCTTCACCCCCACTCTGTTTCCCTCCCTCTGACCTCTGAGCTTGTTGTATATATGGACTGATGGGAGCAGGGGCTCTGAATGCATTTGTTTCTTTGTCTACATCGGGCTGATCCTTTAAGCTAGTTTCCTTGAGAGATTATGTGAGGGCCTGGGAACTGTCAGGGCTCCACTCATGCGG
>NW_011889057.1:2851411-2861622 GCF_000151845.1 Pteropus vampyrus | reverse complement strand
CCTGTTTGAGTTATTCTGTTTTTGTCCCTGGCACTTCATTGTTATAATATTCCAATTTACTGAATAGCAATTAAAGGCGTTGTAGACTGGTGACTCCAGAGGGACCTGTGGAAGCTGCAGGCCTCTTAACTTTCCTCTGCCTCCTGCTGGCCTTCCAGGTGAGAATGATCATTCCAGCCTAATTTGGGACTACTAGGCTGTGCTTTGATTTTCTGCCTTATAGCACCATCATCTGGCTGCAGCTGCTAATAGTTGGCTTCTCCACCTGCTTTCACTTCTAATTTCTTTTCAACTTTTCCAGTAGGCCATGTTCATAGAAACATAGACTCTTGAAGTACAAGCGACATCAATAGACTGAAGTCCCATCCAGAGCTTCATTCCATGCTTGAATTTCATTCTTGAGGGCCATATTAGAGGTGTGGATAGAGTGGCAAATGACCGTAGTCTAACAGTCAAGGAACTGGCTCTGTGAATGCCAGGTGTGGGGCCCCCAGCCTCGACATCTCCTTTGTGCCCAAGCTCTCCCAGCTTTCCTCATCTTGTCCCCAATCTGATTCTCCCCTGCCATGCACACCTCTCACCCTTCTTCGCCCTGTGAGGAAAGTTTGGGGTCTCTTACTGGGTGCTTTTCCAGATTAGTTCAATTCTATTAACACAATCTTTGATCTTTACACAATTGACTCTCACCACACTTTAAAAAATAAATGTTGTTTTCCTTATTACAACAGCAGAACATGTTCATTGTTGAAAATTAGACAACACAGATGAGCAGAAATAAGAAAGCATTTAAAACGTCCAGAATGCCAACACCTGGCGATAACCATTGTTAAAACCTTGATATGTATCCTTCGAGATCTTTTAACATACTTATTTGTTTCACAGAAGTGAGATGGAATTGTACCCACTGTTCTGTAATCTCCTCTTTACATATAACACATATAATAGGGATTTCTTTCTTTATCAATATTTTTGTCCTTCTACGTAGATTCTAATAATATTTTTTTAAGGATTGAATAACATTCGCTCAATGAATGGATATAGCATAATTTATTTGACCAGTCCCCTTGTTTTGGATATTTACATTGCTTTTAGTTTTCTGCCATCATAAAGTGAACTTCAACAAAGTTGAAGTTCCATGTGGCTATTTTAAAAGTAATTTTGCATTGTAAATGTTCCTGTGGGTGGCATGTTACCCTGTTAAACTGCGAGGACCCCGGAGATAGACCCACCCACACCTCTTTCTCTGATGCAGAACCACACTTTCAGTAACGACGGTCCCAGTCTGTGCTGTCCTCTCCCCACTGTAAGCACTGGAACAGGTAGACGACTCATTTTTCATCTAACTCCCACCCACCTTAGTTCTCAGCTTCTCCAGGGCTCCCATGTTTCTAACTTTGTTCTTACCTCAGAGATAAGTCAGTTTCCATCTATAAATTAGTGTCAAAGTAAGGTGTTATTTTTACCCTAGTGTTTAGATCCCTTGCAATAATACCTAATATTTGTATAATGCTTTGTAGTTTATCAGCTGTTTTATACAAAGCTACTACTCTTTGAGTGCATAGTATGTGCCAGGCACGGTGCTTAGAATTTGAAATAAAATGTCTCTAAGCTCCCCAAGATAGATAAGTATTAGGGGTCTTATGTTATTGAAGAGGAAACTAGGGTTTAAGGCGAGGAAAAATGACATAGTGGAAAAGAGCTTTGAAGTCAGCCCAAACCTAAGTATGAATTGTCATTGGTCACGAGTATCACAAGCTGTCAGCCCACTCTTACGAAGTCTCAGACAGAAGCATTGAGTGTGAACACCATTAAGCAGGGCACACACTCCTTGGTCTTCACAGTCTGCACCATTCTCTGTGACTTAGACATTTCACATGTTTGCCTCTCTGAACTCTAAACAGCATTTGAATTTGAGACATCAGTGAATATTATCTCATTTGATCTTTAACAGGGACCTTGTAAAGAGATTAGGGCTCTGGAAGTAGTTCACCCTGGGTTAGGCAGTAAGGGGGTGCATTGTCTGTAGGAAATTTAAAAACAATAAAACTGATTAAAAATCTAACTGTTTTTATTATCTTCATGTGTGGACAATTCTAAACAAGGTCAAAGATAAAACATTCCATGAGAAAATCTTTTGTTAGTCTCAGTTCTAAACAACTGTTATCATTACTGTTGAGTTTTAATAATAAATGGGTAAGCTTCAAATTAACACACTTCCATTACTTATTTTTTAATAAACATAGTATTCCATATGGAGTGAACACCCAATGTTTTCCACTCTACTTGTTCATTTTGAGAAAAATTTGTAATAGTTGAGAATTGTTCAAACCCTTGTAGTAATACATATTCCTAGGTTTAAATGGTAGATGAGAAATACACAATAACCACACACACAGTGATTGTAAAGAAACAACATTTGAGTTACTCCAATTCTGCCATTCTGGGTAGACAGAATTTTCATTTGTGTTTGAAATTTAAAACAATGACAGTGCAAACTGCAAGGTATAACGGTCTGCTTTGTAAGTGCAAACATTAGTTCATATATGAAATGTTTTACTGTATTTGAATATATTTTAAGTTAAATAACATTTTTAATTGTTAATTATTCTAGAGCTGAAAAATGAATCAAGGAAATAATTATTCCTTCGAAAAATAATTTTGTCCTTTAGAGGTAGAGTTTCAAATACTCTAAGTATACCACTGGAGAAAGACATAATTTTATTTTTTTAGATATGATATTTATTTATTGGCTAATTAGAATTATTATGAACCAATCATTTATTTCTCGGTTAATTAGTATTCTTATTGAATAAATAACGTTTGCCCTATGATTACTGTGTCAGTTAGGGTTCTCCAGAGAAACAGAACCAGTAGGACATATATAGATATATATGAGGAGATTCATTATGAAAATTGGCTCATGTAATTATGAAGGCTAAGAAGTCCCATGACCTGCCATCTGTAAGCTGGAGAGTGAGTGTAATTACCAGTGTAATTCAGTCCAAGTCTAACGGCCTGAGAATCAGGGCCTAATGGTATAAGTCCTGGCCTGAACCCAAAAGCCCAAGAATCAGGAGTGCCAATGTCCGAGGGCAGGAGAAGGTGGACACCTCAGCTAATGAAGAGAGCGAATTTGCCTTTCTGTTATATGCAGGCCCTCAACAGAATGAATAATGCGCACCTGCACTGGTGAAAATGATCTTCTTTACTCAGTCTACTGATTCGAATGCTAATCTCTTCCAGAAACGCCCTCATAGACACACCTAGAAATGATATTTTACCAGTTATCTGGGCATCTCTTAGGCCTGCCAAGTTGACATGTAAAATTAATCATCACAATTATAAAACTAAATAGTACAAAAGATATACAATGAAAAGTAAGTCTTCCTCCTAGACCCAGATGCCCAGATCCACACCTAACTCCAAATGCAACCATTATTTAAAGGTTTTTTTAATGTATAGGTAGATATAATTTTAATCCTATTTTACAAATGTGGAAACAGATTTAGAGAGATTGAGTAACTACCTGAGATCATGCAGCTGATGGAGCTAACAGAACTGAACTAGACCTTTCCTTGACACCACACTGCCATCCTGACATCATCCTGAGTTCATATGTATGTCTTGGGTGTGCCTCCTGAACCAAGGATCCTTGGAGAGAAAGGACTGCACATGGCACCTGCTCTGGGCAGTACCTAGCACTAGGCCACTGGGCACTACAGCAGGAAGCCTGGGATATGGCCCATGATTAAGCTGCTGTGTGGTGCTGGGCAAATCTCTTGATTTCCTCACCTATCCTTCTTACCCACTGGGCTAGGTTGGGGCCCAAAAAAGCAAGTAGAAAAATGTTTGGAAAGCAAAAGTGTCATACAGATTCAAGGAAAGGAGGGAGCAGATATTGATGATAGGGTTAACTTTGTACTTTAATTTGTGCACATGTCCATGTTCAGATGTAAATTTCCTAGAAAGGGTTGCTTGTTCACTGCCTCTCTTCTTTTGAAGAAGGTTGACTTCCATCCACTTCTCTACAAGTGCCCAGCCAAATGCAGATAATGAGCCTATCAAAGGGGCTGCATGGGCACCTAGATTTGTAGCCAAACCACATACCCAGGTAATGACATTTCCTTCAAGGAACAGCACAGGCGACCCAACCAGCTGGAGTGCAGGACAGCTGAGCTGAGAAATTCAACCACAGGAAACAGCCTATATCCCCAAAGAAGAAACACTT
The DNA here is from genome assembly GCF_000151845.1 of Pteropus vampyrus. Taxonomy (NCBI): domain Eukaryota; kingdom Metazoa; phylum Chordata; class Mammalia; order Chiroptera; family Pteropodidae; genus Pteropus; species Pteropus vampyrus. Next base: position 2,857,394 of record NW_011889057.1, on the reverse strand, counting down.
GCCCCCTGCCCCTGGCTGACATTCTACAACTGCACAGTTAGCTCTGTATCAGTTTACCCATCGCTGCATAACAAAACACTCCAAAACGCACAGGCTTAAAACAATAACCATTTATTTACTCACAACTCTGCAATTTTAACTGGGCTCAGGTGGGCAGTTTTTCTGTGGTCTCACCTGTGCTCATGTGGCTGCAGTCACCTGGATGAGGATGACCCAAGATGGCCTACGTGTCAGCTAGAGTGCCTCGGTTCTCCTCCATGTGGCTCTCCAGCAGAGTAGTCTAAGTTTCTTACCTGGGAAAGGCAGGTCCCAAGAGAGTGAAAGTGCAAGGTCTCTGGAAGTCAAGGTTCCATAAGTCACACATTGTCACTTCTGACATATTTGTTGGTCAAAGTAAGTCACAAGGCAATTCTAGATTCAAGGAGTAAGAAAATAGACTCCTCAATGAAGAAGATGCAAAATACTTTGGTCATAGTTTTCAATCTACCACAAACTTTATAATCTATCAATAAATAATTCTCATCAATCAACCAGCCTGCACTTATCGAACACCTAATATGTGCTAGATACTGTGTTAGATGCTGAAGAATAAAAGTACTCCAAGACCCAATATATGCAGAAAAATTTTGAAACAAGCTAAAGATTACTGGGTGCTTTTTGAGTGGAATTCTGGACTTTCTCTAGGATTCTTCACTGTTATTTGAATCTGTAGGGGTCTGCACTTTTGACTTTTTTTAATTTATAAGAATTGTTTATTTTAAAGACTCTCACTAGGACTTCAATCTTATTTTCAGATATGCCAAGAAAATAATCAATACATTCAATATACCTTTGTTTTTGACTAGACTTTGTAAGTTGGAAAAACTGACATTAATGAAAATAATTTTTGTCCATAGAAATGAAAATGAACTCTGTCCAGTGAGATAAAAATTGATTTCTGCCCCGCAGAAAAGACGATTCCAAATATTACATTTTCATACCTGTATATTAACCAGTTTTGTACCTATTAGCAAATTCATTTCAGCATTCCTGATTGCCTATAAGTCTGCTCTTTATTCTTTAAATTGGTTTTAACAAATTTCAGTTTTCCTCCTTAATTAGTTAGTTAAATAAAACCTTTGATGTATGTTCACTTCGTATTTATATGAGTCATTATTTTACCTTTTTGAAAATTATCCTAATACACAGTTGCCTCAGCTGTCAAATGAGAAAAATAACAGTACCTCTCCATAAGTTGGATGGCTGAAATTCAATATAATATATATATAAATAGACACATATATATATCTCCATAGTACCAAGCTCATAACAAATGCTTGATAAATATTATGTTTTATTGTTATTATTATTACTCAAAGGACTTAGAACTTAGTTGGGAAATCACAAAAAAACAGAGGCAAAGAGTTTAAGTATGTCATCACACCATGTGATAAATGTTTATTAATTCTGGTATTCAAAACACGTTAATGGAGTCTGGAGTAATCCAGGATGGCTTCCTGGAGGAGAGGTGATCCTTGAAGGATGAACAGGATTTTGGACAAGGAAAGAGAAGAGGGAAGAGACTGTCCCAGGCAAGGCAGGGTCAAGATAAGAAAGAATATAACTTGACCAGGCTCTGTGATGAGTTCATTCCTAGCTTCGTCCTCTATTGCATTTACCTATGATTTGTTTATTAAAGAGTACTTCATTTCTATTTATTTCTCCTATATGCAAAGACATACAATAAAAACATTAATTAGGTGAATTATTTTTTTATCAATACCTGCCAAGAGCACACAATTACCTATAGGTTTGTAAACTCCTAAGGGCCAAGAGTCGGGTCTTTAGCTGTTTCTCAAACATAATTCAGCATTAAAGAGTCTGAACTGCTAAGTGAGAAGGGAAAGAGGGAGAACCTGAGTCAGCTACTGTCAAACAAGCCTGTCCTAATGAACAACTCCAGACTGCTCTCTTGCCTGGGTCCAGAGTTGGGTTCAGGTTTGACAAACCCCAATACAAATCTCTAGCCAAAGCCTTCCCTGGTCTCTCCTTTGACCAACAGTATTCAACCCAGGAAGTGGGAACTATGGCATCTTTGGTGGTGGAGATTGGGTTTGGGCCCCGCCCATATTCCTCAAGCAGAAATCCTCATCAAAAAGAATGTTTACAGGGTACAAGGTCTTGGAGGAGAGGAAAATCAAGCCTGTATAAAATACCCCCTGTAGTTTATAATCTAACTAGGAAGATAAAATAAACCAAATGCACATATAGTAGGAGACCAGGCCAGAAGATGTCTTGGGATGATATGTTGGAATAGGTAGGGCAAAGGATTTGGCAAATATGAAAAGGTACAAATAGGGTGAAGAGAATAGTGAGTAACAGTGGGAAAGCCCAGTGTCTGCTCTGGGCAGGGCAAAACTTGGGGGCAACAGATAAGGTTGGAGAAGCAAGCTGAAGGCAGATTATTAAGTGCTGTCTACACTAAGGAGTAAGATCTTGGAAAGAAATGGCATATGTATCAATCAAGGTTCTCATGAGAAACAGAACCAATAGGATATATAGGGACAGATATTTAAAAAAATTATTATGGAAATTGGCTCATGCAACTACGGAGGCTGAGAAGTCCCAAGATCTGCCATCTGTAAACTAGAGAACCAGGAAAGCTGGCATTGTAATTCAGTCCAAGTTCAAAGGCCTGAGAACCAAGAAGCACTGATGGCCAATGTCAGGAGAAGACAGGTGTCTCAACACAAGCAGAGACAGTGAATTTGCCCTCCTCTGCCTTGTCGTTCTATTCAAGTTCTCATCAGATTGAATGACGCCCACCAGCATTGGTGAAGGTGATTCTCAACTCAGTCCACCAATTCAAATGCTAATCTCTTCCAGAGATGCTCTCACAGAAACACCCAGAAATCATGTTTCACCAGCTATCTGGGCACCTCTTTCTAGTCAAGTTGACACACAAAGTTAACCATCACAGAGCTCTGTTTTAGGAAAATTCAGACGGGCACTGTGTGCTAGGTAGACTGGGTGAAGACAAAGTGAAGTGGAATACTCCTGAAGTGACTAGAAGGGAAAGGAGAGTCATAACTAGAGCAGAGGCAGTGGGGCTGGTGCAGAATGAAAGAGTTGGAGAGGTGTTGGAATTTTCACCAAAAGAAAATCCTTATTTCTGGTTGATCTTCTAAAAACCAGAAGATTTGAATTCTTTTTATGATATCGAATAACTATATGAACTTCATAGTTATATTTCTCCAAAAATTCCATTTGCTATTTGAGTGAACATATATACACCCCATCTCTACTTTGGGTTAATACTAATACTGTGGGCTAAGTAATTTCAAAAGACTGCTCCTCAACTTTCTTATTTATACTAATTGATATAAAAATATGAAATCTCCAGATGGCTTAAGCTTGGAAATAGGCAGATATTTGGAATTACCGGTTTTCCTAATGACCTCATCACATGCAGTACTGAAGCTCTCTGACTTTCTAAGCAATATGCTACCACCAAAAGTTCACTAGCACCTCTGGGCTTGTGAACAACAGGACCCAGCTGCCAGGAAACAATAACGTAGTGCATCAGTTGTCTCTGTGCAAACAAGAACAAAACAGTGAATACCTGAGTTTGGCGAAGGAGGTGTGGTGAGAGAAGAGAGAATTCACAGCCACCTGGAATTATAGTCACTGAGATATAGAACCCATTCTGTAACTATAGGCTGTCTGTATACTGTCAGAGAGTCTTCCCAGAGGTCTGAAGGCTGCAAACAAGAAAGACTACTGCGATGACCCAAGAAGTCTAGACTTGATTGGTCATATTGGCCAGGACATAATTATGCACCAGGTCAGTGCCTTTCCATGCTGAATTGAGTGTTTGCCGTGTTTTGGCACTTTGCAGTAAGCTTCGGTGACTCTTCGAAGCTTCTTCCAAAGCGGCTGTGCTTTTCCCTGGGGTAAACTCTTCATTAGAGAGCTTCCACTCAGGTTTGCGCTTAGGTAGCAGCTTTTTCGTGGTCTTGAGACTCTTACTAAGATCCTCCTTGTAGCAGAGAGCAGCCGAGGATCGGAGGGGAGGTGAGAGTCGTAGACAGCTCAGGCTTCACGGCGTGGGGGTCTTCGGAGGCTCCAGGAGCCCTCAGTTGATGGTGATGTGTGGAGTGCTGAGGTGGGAGAGGTGGAGCAACATGTGGTAGGTGGGTGTCAGGGGCACTGGCTTGCTGTCTGCATGCTTGCTGGATGGGGTGATCCAATGCGAGGGGAGGATATGAGACCACACAGAATGAGATTTAATGGCAGGGGGAGGAAGGTTGCTGACAGATATGGCTTTCGTTTGCTTCTATAGATGGTCAACCCATTCCTGAAGATCCTGCTGGTTGTTGCATGACACTAATATCCACTCAATCATGCTCCCTGATATTTCAAATGCATTTCTATGGTTTTCACTGTCCTCAAGCTTTGCGATTGTCATTCCTGTCCTTGGTAGCTTTGCCTGATGGAAAAAACCACTCGTCTTAGGCCTGGCACACAACATTGGCAAAATATTCAGGAAGAGTAGAAGATATCTTTCATTCTTTTCCTCACTTCCGGCACACTGAATCATGACCTAGGACATGTAAATGATGTTGCCCAGGATCTTAATGTCATCTCTCTCACAGCTCCAGATGGCTTCCATCAGAATCTGCAACTCCAACTCTTTCCTTTTCCATACGTCTTGACACTGGGCTGAAAAGTTTTTGAAGGCAATCATGGATTTCTGAATATCTGGTCTATCTGGATGATAATCCTCCGTGTGTCTCTCGAGCTCCTTGAGCAGCGTGGGGTACTTTTCCAGTTGCATGAATGGTACACTGAGGCTGGTAGTCAACGCAAGAATCCCCAGGCTGTTGGCACCTTTCATTTCCATGAATTCTCCCAACTCCTCACTGTACTCTGTGAGAACAGTCACTGTAGATTGGTGAGTAGTCACCTTTTTGTTTGCTTTGAAACTATAATAATTGGTGCATTGACTTAGATACTTTTGCCATGCCTTAGCAAATTTGGGTTGCCTATGTCATGTGCTATATATACCATGACATTGAGTTCAGTTGCTGCACTTGGATTTTCCTCTAACACCAAGTATCATTGGGTTGTCTTAATGAGACATTTTTATTTTCTATATACCAAAGTTTCGACACTTTCTCATCATTCCTTTTTGTACCAGTGAAAGCCATTCTGACGATGATTTTTGTTGATGCTAAGATCACTGCAGAATAACAACCTGGCTTTTATGTTTGTTTGGATTTGTTTTGAATGTCTGGTACCATTAGCTCTTGTGACCTGGTTGGAAGCATTAGGGTCATAGGCCTGAAAACAGTTCTTGTGTAGCATTGGTGATATGGTATCCAAAGGGCCATGTTTCTACTTCTGTGGAACTTTAGTCATACTAGAATAGTATTTTATGTTTATGCAATTATGTAATATCTACATGTACAGCTAGTATTATAATGAAAGGATGAAGAATATGAACTAGAAGGTAGGTTTAGGCCATTATCGAGCCCTTTGCAAAGGGCCGAAATGGTGTTCTCATTGAATTAACACTTGCCACAAGTATGTAAGCTACATTGTGTTTTGCACAAAATTGCCAAAACCCAGTAATGTGTATGTACTGGTATAAGACCAGTACAAAACTATATATTTTGCTTTTTTATCTGTGAATGAGAAAACCATTTTTAGTGGGTGACTGCCATTTGAAGACTCAGTTGGATGTATACTTGAATGTTGCATTGTATTGTACAATATGTATATTATTGTGATTGCATATGGCAATAAAGTGTTTTATATTTTAAAAAGATATCTGTTATGTACAGTTCAAATAAAATTTGCATTTGCTAAAAAACAAAAATAATAAAATAAGTAAAAACTGGAAGATCGATCAGGCAATGCTGGGCCCACATTTCACTATATAGTAAGAGTCTGGGCTGAGTTGTGACTACTGCCTTTAGAGAAAGTGTACAGGTTAGGCTAC
>NW_011889057.1:2812415-2851361 GCF_000151845.1 Pteropus vampyrus | reverse complement strand
AGCAGCGTGGGGTACTTTTCCAGTTGCATGAATGGTACACTGAGGCTGGTAGTCAACGCAAGAATCCCCAGGCTGTTGGCACCTTTCATTTCCATGAATTCTCCCAACTCCTCACTGTACTCTGTGAGAACAGTCACTGTAGATTGGTGAGTAGTCACCTTTTTGTTTGCTTTGAAACTATAATAATTGGTGCATTGACTTAGATACTTTTGCCATGCCTTAGCAAATTTGGGTTGCCTATGTCATGTGCTATATATACCATGACATTGAGTTCAGTTGCTGCACTTGGATTTTCCTCTAACACCAAGTATCATTGGGTTGTCTTAATGAGACATTTTTATTTTCTATATACCAAAGTTTCGACACTTTCTCATCATTCCTTTTTGTACCAGTGAAAGCCATTCTGACGATGATTTTTGTTGATGCTAAGATCACTGCAGAATAACAACCTGGCTTTTATGTTTGTTTGGATTTGTTTTGAATGTCTGGTACCATTAGCTCTTGTGACCTGGTTGGAAGCATTAGGGTCATAGGCCTGAAAACAGTTCTTGTGTAGCATTGGTGATATGGTATCCAAAGGGCCATGTTTCTACTTCTGTGGAACTTTAGTCATACTAGAATAGTATTTTATGTTTATGCAATTATGTAATATCTACATGTACAGCTAGTATTATAATGAAAGGATGAAGAATATGAACTAGAAGGTAGGTTTAGGCCATTATCGAGCCCTTTGCAAAGGGCCGAAATGGTGTTCTCATTGAATTAACACTTGCCACAAGTATGTAAGCTACATTGTGTTTTGCACAAAATTGCCAAAACCCAGTAATGTGTATGTACTGGTATAAGACCAGTACAAAACTATATATTTTGCTTTTTTATCTGTGAATGAGAAAACCATTTTTAGTGGGTGACTGCCATTTGAAGACTCAGTTGGATGTATACTTGAATGTTGCATTGTATTGTACAATATGTATATTATTGTGATTGCATATGGCAATAAAGTGTTTTATATTTTAAAAAGATATCTGTTATGTACAGTTCAAATAAAATTTGCATTTGCTAAAAAACAAAAATAATAAAATAAGTAAAAACTGGAAGATCGATCAGGCAATGCTGGGCCCACATTTCACTATATAGTAAGAGTCTGGGCTGAGTTGTGACTACTGCCTTTAGAGAAAGTGTACAGGTTAGGCTACAATACCAAAATAGAAGGGTATTAACACAATGAAGATTTGTTTCTTGTTTAAGCAAAGTCCAGGGTGAATCAGGTAACTCTCCTTTGCAGCTTTCTTCTTACTAATGACTCAAAGATCCAGGCTACTTACACCTTATGGCTCTACTATTTCAATTTGTGTTCTCCATGATCACATCAGCAGGGAGCAAAAGCATGTTAAGCTTTTACATGCTTCCAACCTGACAGGACACATGTTACTTCCACTGACAGTCTATTTGCCAGAACTAGTCACATGCCCCGCAGCAGGGGGCTGAGAGATGGGAAGCCCATGGATACTGGGTGAGCAGTAAATGTGCTCTGCATGAGGTTTACCACAGGATCTACCAGGCTGCTTAAATCATTTACATTATCTGCCTAGCTCCTGCAGGCACTATGCACTTGTAGCCTTGGGTACAAAAGGAGAGGAGGGCTGGAGAAGAGAACTCTGTGGAATGCTGTCAGAGAGTAGCTATCACAACAGAATCCTACACTGGCCAGTTGTCTTCCTGCCTTTCCTCTCCTCCCTAAAGTAGCTGCTATAAGTGACAGAACCTGGGAGGTACCCTAGCCATATCCCACACACCACTGAAGGGATACCTGCTTCTTCTCCAGAGGTGAAGATTCAAAATGTTCTTGTGTTACAATCATTTACATAGCTCAAATTCTTCATAGTCAAGAAAACTTGTATAATCTCTCTACTTTACTTCCCCCTGCATTGTGTTTCCTCTGTTTACCCTTGCTCTGCGGAGCTAACTGAAAACAGAGCTGCAATGACAACCTGGAGTACTAGGCTCTGTACAGTATGGATTCTTGTGAAAATGTTACTCAGGAAAACTCAATGTATGTGTTGTCCCGCAAAAGTGCTTGTTTTATACATCTTATTTTTACCCTGTTTTTTTTTTAATTATTTTTATCTGTTCCTCCTTTTCTGTCTTCTTTTAGATTATTTAAATAATTTTTAGAATTCCACATAAATGTATATTTCTTTGCATTGTTTTTTAATACTTGTTCTAAGGCTTAGAATATACAGCCTTAACTTTTCACAGCCTACTTAGAGTTAATATTGTATTTCTTCAAATAGAAAAACCATCATTCTTTATGCTGTAGTTGTAATATATGCAATACATCTAAATACATTATAAATCCCATAAGACAATATAATAATATTTGTTTTTAACTGTCAGCTGTATTTTAAAGAAATTAGGTGGGGGGGGGAGTCTTTTGTATTTATCCAGCAATTTACTATTTCTGGTGCTCTCCGTTCTTTCCTGAAGATCTGAATTTCTCTCTGGTATCATTTCTCCTCAGCTGAAAGAACTTTCCTTAGCTTTCATCACAAAGTAAGTCTACTGACAATGAACTCTTAGCTTTCTCGAATCTAAAAATGTTTATTTCACCTTCATTTTTAAAACAGCTTTGAGATACAATTCACATACCAAATAAATCGCCATTTAAAGTGTACAACTCAGTGATTTTAGTAAGTTCATAGAGTTGTGCAACCATTGTCATAATTTTAGAACATCTTTATCACCCCACATAGAAACACCATAACCTTTAGCAGTCATCCCTCTTTCCTTCCAACCTTCAAGCCTTTGGCAGCCATTAAATATACACTCTGTCTCTACAGATTTGCCCATTCTGATCATCTCATATAAATGGAATTATTCAATATGTGGTCTTTTTTGACTGGCTTCTCACTTAGCATAATATTTTCAAAGTTCACTCATGTTGTAGTATGTATCAATACTTTTCTTTTTTATTGCCATATGATATTTTCTCTGGATAGAGAATTCTAGGATGCCTATGCCTTATGGTAATTTTTTTCTTCTGGCACTTTAAAATTTTTGTTCCTCTGTTTTCTTGCCTCCATAGTTTATGGTAAGCCCATGGCCATTCAAAGCATTGTTCCCCTGTATGTGATGTCACTTTTACTGAAGGCTTTCAAGATTTTCTTGTTGTCATTGGTTTTCAGCATTTGACAAGCCAATACAATTTTCTTCATATTTATACTGTTTAGGGTTTGCTGAGTTTCTTGATTCTTAACCAAATGTGGGCAGTTTGGGGGTATTATTTCTTCAAATATTATTCTACCTCATCTCTCTAGCTCTCCTCTCAAGACTTCAGTAATATCTTATATCTTTTGATATTGTCCACAGGTCCCCGAGGCTCTGTTCACATTTTTCTCTCTCTTCTTCAGAGTTGATAAATTTCTATTGATTGACCTTCTTATCATCATCTCTTGTCTGCTCTTAATAATCCCATCTCATGAAATTTATTTCAGATATTTTAATTTTAAAATTTCCATTTGGTTCTTTTTATATTTTTTATTTCTCTGCTAAGAATCCTATTTTTTAATTTATTACTAGTATATTTTACTTCATCTCAATGAGCACAGTTACAAGAGTTGCATTAAAATCCTTGTCTGATCATTTCAACACCTGGGTCATCTCAGGGTTGGCCTCTGTTGTGTTGTTCCTCAAGAATGGGTCGTATTTTCCATGTTCTTCGTGTGTTGAATAATTTTGATTGTATCCTGTATGTTATAAATGTTATGTTTTGGAGACTCTAGATTCTGTTATATCCCTCTGTGGTATGGAGAATAACGGCCCCCTCAAAAGATGTCCACATCCAAATCCCTGGAATCTATGAATATGTCATGTTACGTGGCAAAGGAGAATTAAAGTTACACATGGAATTAAGGTTGCTAACCAGATGACCCTAAAATTGGAAGATTATCCTGGATTATTCAAGTGGGCCTAATGTATCATGGGGGTCCTTAAAAGTGAAAGAGGGAGGCAGAAGAAAAATGAGTCAGAGTGAACAATGTAAGAAGGATTCAACCCAATCTTTCTGGCTTTGAAAATGGAGGAAGGTGACCATGAGTCAAGAAATGGGTGCAGTATATAGAAGTTGGAAAAGGCAAGAAAACAGATTAGAGCTTCCAGAAGGAATGCAGTCCTGCCTACACCTTGACCTTAGCTCAGTGAAACCCATTTCAGACTTCTGACCTCCAGAACTGTAAGTGAATAAATTTTAATGTTATTTTAAGCCAGTAGGTTTGTGGTAGTTTGTTACAGCAGGAACAGGAAACTAACACATCCTCCAAAGGTGTTTGGTTTTTTATTTTATCGAGCAATTAAATTGGTTAGACCCAAACTGCAAACTCTCTCACTTGAGATAGACGACAGGTCAGATCTGATTTTTTTTCCTTTACAGAGCACGCGCGCGCGCGCGCACACACACACACACACACACACACACACACACACACACATTTTCTTTCTGAGATCAGACACCTTCCTGGGCAATGTCTTCCTAATGGCAGAATTTGGCCATTTTCTAGGGAAGCTTCAGCCACCATGGACCATATCTGGCTGTGCCACCTCACATCATTACCCTCTTCCAAGTTTGAGCTCCTCTCCCAAACCTGCCTGCCTTTCTCCACAGCTTTCAGATAGTTGGGGGGTTTGTTTATTTTTGTCCAGAGTTTATTGTTGTTATCTATGACAGGGTTTATCCACTGGAACCTTATTAACCATACCAGAAATAGAACCCCTATACAATCTTGATATATATTTAAAATTAACCTTACACATTCAAAACTCAGTGATGAAAAGATTTTACAGAAATACGCATCTTTAAAATAGTGACATATTTTGCTTGGATTATGCAGACATAAAGCAGAAAACAGTAATAATTTGATTATTTCAGCTATCCAGGCTGAACAAAATAGAAGTAACTAGCTTATGAACCATATTCTTTTATTAATAGATTAACTTAGTCCTGGTTATCTGAAGAATATCTTTGCCAGCTTTATCAGAAGATTACAATATCTACAATTAGTATCACAGATTCATAAAATGCAAAAGAAGATCTTTGAAATCACCTCGTTAAATGCCTTTGTTTTACATTATGATTGTAAGGCTCAGCAAGGAACAAGGGAATGCTTTATTTAACTAAAATTTATTATTAATTTAGTCGAGATTTAAAATATTTTAAACTGTCAGGTATTTGTGATATGTACACACACACACATACATATATATATCAGGGTAGTTTTCAAAAGAAAATTTGGATGACTTCAACTAAACTACTTTAAGAACCTTAAATACTAAATTAAGCCAATTAGTTTTGTCAATTCAGAGTCTGGAAAACAAATATAAACATATGTGTATTTGCTTGTTTGCTTTATTTTAATTTAGTTTCCAAACATTTTTCAGTTTGAAATAGTCTAAAGGGGGAAGTCATTTTTGCTTTTTGCCTGTGAAAAAAGCCGTTGTTTTTAAGGGCTATGTTTTCCACTTTGATGAACATTAAATGAATCCAGGCATGTAAGTCAATATGCGTTATGATAACTTCTTGAAAACCTCAATGAATGTAGAGTCCCTGAAAGTCTGATTTTAGCACCAACAAATATATATTGAGCACCAGACAGTGTTCCAGATGCTAACACACAGAAAACACAAAGATAATCAACATGGATGCTGCCCTCAAGGATCTGACAGAACAGGAAGGAAGGCAATTCAAGAAGGTGACAAATGCCAAAGAAGGTGCAAGCACAGTCCTGGTGGGGTTCAGGGAAAGCTCAGAAAGGTTTCTAGAAAAGGTGATAGTTGAAGAGCCCTTTAATGGGTGGATTGTATTGTTGATCCATTTGGTAGTGAAGAGTATTCTAGGTTGAGGGAAGAGCAAAGGGAAAAGAGAGACTCAAAGTTGAGAAAGCACAAGGTGTACATGCCTGGATCATAGCAGACAAGGGAGGATAGTAGAAAATAAGTGTGGACCAGTAATTTGGGACTGGAACATACACAGCCTTGAATGTCTGCCTAGGCCATGTAGTCATGGAAAGTTTGTCAGTAAGGGAATGTGTTCAGACCTATGCTTTAGGAAAATAAATCACATGGATTGGAGCAGGGAAACACTGTAAGCAGGAAGACTCGTTAGGAGACTAATGCAGCGATCAGAGTGAGAAATGACAAGGGAAATAATAGGAAAATGGAGAGGAAGACATGAATATGAGAAACTGCAATTATCAGGACTTGGCAAGTGATTTTCAATAACCAGTTTCTGACCCACAGAGTCTGACCCATTGGGTTTCTGACCCAATGAAATAACAAATGTTTGTTGTTTTATGCCAATGTTTTAGGGTAACTTATTATACAGCGATAGATAACCAGTTTATTCCTTCTGGATTTCTTCAGAACAAATGCCACAAAGTGGTTGTCGTACACTTATTTTGTGATTTTCAGTTTTCTTTATTTTTTAAGAAGTCTCTGGGAAACTGGAAAGAATGTGGACCTGATAGACATCTCTGGGTCTGCAGCTCTGCCACATGCTGCCTGTGTGCACTTGGGTAAGGTAGTTACTATTTGAGCCTGAGTCATTATTTAAAAATAGGATTAATAGTATTAACCTTAGAGGACCACCGTGAAGACTATATAAACTAGCTTGTTAAGTGTTATAATCTGGGGACATAGTAGGTGCTTCAGAACTGAAAGTCCCTACCCCATCTGTCCCTATCTTATTTGGCTTTTCTCAGAACTTTTTGAAATCTACTGTCTCCAATGGTAACTGGGTCGACGCTTTTTTCTTCTTAATTCTCAGATATTATTCCATTTTAACGATCCAAACCCAAAGAAATACAAAATCACAGGTCCACTCTCATCCTACTAATTGGAATCTGGCTTTTAACAATTTTCCCAGGTGATTTCTAAGACATTAAAATATGAGAAGCACTGAACTAGTAGCTATCTCAAATTTAATATGGCCAAAAAAAGAGCCCACACACTCTCCAAATCTGCTCCACTCCAGGCTTTACCATCTAAATAAATAGCATTATCCAGTTGTTCATGCCAAAAACTTGGTATTCATCTTTGATAGCTCCCTCTCCCATGCCCTTCACGTCTAAGCAAACACCAAGTCTTCTTCCAAAATATGTATCTGCATCTATTCCTTTCTATCTCTATAACCACATCTAAATCACTATCTTCTCTCACCTGGATTACATACAGCAGCTAGGGCCGACTTACCCAGTAGGCACAACAGGCAGAGTGCCTAAGTCCCACCATACTTTTAGGGGCCCACAAAAACATTTTAGTTATTTTAAAATTATAAAAACAAACTTTCAGGTAAAAGAAAATGTTTTAATGTATAACATTATTTGTCTTTATACCAACATAATCATAAAATAAAATTTTAAATAGTTTTTTATGAAGGGGTCTATTAAGGCGAAAATGCCCAGAGTCCATAAAAAGTTATAACAGGGCCCTGGCAGCAACAACCTTTTAACTGGTCTTTTTCTTCCATTATTGCATCTGTATAATCCACTCTCCATTCAGTAGCCTGGATATTCTTGTTTTGTGTGTGCGTTTTGCATCGAAGTATAACTTCTATAAAGTGTACTGTGATGAATTTTTACATATACACTCGTGTAACCACCACATCAAGACAGTAATCCTTTTCAAAATTTTACTTAAGTTATGACATTCCCTTGTATAAAATCCTTCCATGTTTTCCCAATCCACTTGGAATAAAATCCAAACACCTAAACCTGGTTTACAAAGCCTCACATGATCCAACCCCTACCTATCTCTGGAACTTCATCTTGTACCTCTCTCCACTCCCTTACCATACTCCAGTTACCAGCCTTTAAATTCCCCAATTTGCCAAGATGTTCCTGCCTTGGAGCTTTTGATCTAGCCATGCATCCCCTGCCTTCTCCTAAAGCTCTTCCTAAAGATGTTCTATATTTGTTACATTCTTATTCCTTCTAAACATGCCCAATTACAACTATCTTTACCCAGGATATTGGGTTTATTTTGCTTCAACAAAAAGTGATTTACAAAAAAAGTGACTTAAAACTAAATTCTGAATCTTCGCTTCCAAAATCCCTTGTGGCACACCCATTCCGAATTCCAGCTCACCTTCACCAGGTCCCAGGGAAAAGCCTTTGGCCAAGGCGGTCCCACCCCTTCCGTCTACCCCACCGACCGGAAGTCAGCGGATCAGGAGACCCCGCCCCGAGCTCAGACCCGGCCCCTCGTCCGCGCGTAGCCGTACGCAAAGCGTTAGGGGTTTCGCGACAGCCAGGCCCCACCCCTTTGGCCACATGTCGCGCAGGTCTTCCCGTCGGACGCCGCGCCACCTCCTCGTGCTGCTTTACGAACCTAGAGCTAAGCTGCGCCGCCCCGCCTCCTGTCTCTCTCCTCACCTCCCCACCCCCTCCCAGTTTCGCGTCTCCTAGCCCGACGCGCCCGCTATAATCACGTGATTGCCTCATCCGGGTCCTTTGCGTTCTCTCTCCTTCTCCCAACATGGCGGCCTCAGGTGAGTGAGCGGCTGAGCGCGGCCAAGCACCGGCCTCCTAAGCCACTCTCCGAGCCTGATCCACTGATTCCCTGGAGTCGGGGAATGGGCGGTACCGCGTCCCTTCGGATTTGGGGGTTGCGGCAGGCTGGCGACTTGGCCCTATTAGGTTATCGCCTCGGGATGTTTGGGGGGGAGGGGAAGGACACCCTCCCCCTCACACCCTTTTCACCTCGTCCGCGCGAGGTTGGAGCGGGGAGTAATGATGGACTCTGACTTGAGTTGGAATGAGGAGGAGGCGCAGAAAGACCTGCGAGAGACGTGAGGCCTTCCCATAGACGCGAAGCACTGTGTCCGCGTGGAGGAAGGAAGGAGGCGGTTGGCGCGCGGACGAATGCACACTAGACTAGGTCTCCGAGGCGCGAGGCCGTTGCGGACGGGAGTGGGGGTAGGGGAATAAAGGGGGGGGCAGTTAGAACGCGGTCGCGAGTCGGTGGAGGGGCGGAGAAAGGCAGCGGTGCGCGTGCGCGGTAGGAGAGCCGAGGGTAGTGGAGACTGGCGCGCCTTAAAAGCACGCGTAAGATCTCAGATGGCAAGATTTTACGTGCCTGTGTTGGTTTGTGTTATGTCTTTTGACTTTTTGCTCTTCCTCTTTTGGAGTGTGGCCCGGCCCCTGTACTTTTCGAGGAGTATATTAGGTTTGGAGGCTGAAGCTACTGGAGTCAAGTGGGGGTGGGGAACGCACTGTGGTGCGCCCACGTGTTGGAGTAGAGGAAGCAAGGGTGGAGACCCAGTTTTCTAGGCTTTTTCTCTTAATTCAGTCACCTCAGTTTTACTGAGAAACTGTGCAAGACTCGGTTCTGGGTGTTGGAAATACAGTGGTGAACAAGATCAGATCCCTTGGCAGCTTCCATTTTTGTTGAATTTTTATTATAGCTCCAATGGTGGGGTTCAGCTCTTTTTATTGAACAACTAAGAGATACCTTTAAAATAATACTAGTGGCTGGAGTTGGTTTCTTTTTTAGACTTTTTGGGCGGAGGGAATATCACTCATGAAAGCCTACTTGCATTTCTGATGGACTTAGCAGTGAGCTTTGCAACATTTTGTAGCGTTTTTAGTTTTGGGGATACTCTATCAGCGAATTGAACCTACAGGGATAGAAAATACGGGAGGATGTTACTTTGTTGCTGATGTGTGCTAAGTAGTTAACCTCTGATAGCTGGACTGAACATGTATAGACTTCCTATTCTATAAACAATACAGTATAACAACTAACAGCATTTACATTGTATTAGGTATCATAAGTAATGTAGAGATGATTTAAAGTATATGGGAGGATGTGTGCAGGTTATATGTAAATACTAGGCCATTCTATATAAAGGTCTTGAGCATCTGAGGATTTTGATATCCACGGAGGTCATGGGACTATTCCCCGTTCTTTCTTTTCCTTGGCATAACCCTGCATTCTGTAAAACGTTTATTGAACCCCTGCTATCCCTGGACGCTCATTTCCCACCACGAATTTATCTTCTTTGTTATTACTTAGGAAACTAAGTCTTTGGAAAATGTTGAGGGCATTGAGGTGCATTCGAACATACTTTTCATTGGTGTAGCACTAGACAGTTGACCAAGCACTTTTATGACTTGTCCCATTTGATGCTCTGAGATAAATGGTGATATCTCCCAGCTGTGAAAGATGAAATTATTTGTTCAAGGTCACATTATGCAGTGGCAGAGCAAGGTCAAAATCTTTGAGACTCCTGACTCTTCATTATCCACTTGGAAATAATGTTGGTTTCCGTGTCAAAAATTTAGGGTGCTTCCCAAAAGCTTCATCTGAAGTAAAGTGCTTATTTGGCCTGAATTTGCCATCTTTCCGGCTCAGTGTCATAACTTAGAAAAAAGCCTATACTCCCTTTCTCCACAACTTTTGTGGAATTTTTAGAAGTGGAAGACGTGTTAGTAGCCTTTGCCTTCATTTTACATACAGAGATGAGTGAAATCCAGATTAGTTAAAAGAATTTGTTTAGCGATGTCTCTTTCTATTCTTGCGTAGTAACTCTACCCCCTTGGAAGCCCTCATCTCTTTTAATTCTTTAATTCCATAAATCTTCCTAGAATATGTAGTATCTATTAGGAACTCTGTGCTAGTGTCTGAGCCTAAGGTTACATCTGACAGGTTGTCCTTGAGGAATTGAGAGATCTGTTAGATTTCTTTCCCCACTTTGAATCTTTTCCAATCAATCACATTGACTTAGCTGAGTGACCAGTATTCCCAAATATTGGTCACTCAACCAATATGACTATTAAAACCATAAAATTTTCATTGTATTTTTGGTATACTTTTTTTATGTCAGATGTGTTTTGATACAGGTTAATAATTATTGAGACTAATGCTTTAAAATTAGTAATAGAGTTTGCCTATACAAGACCTTTCATTTGTGTAATATTTTTAAAAATGCTATTATGTGTAGGATCTTATGTGATTGTTTTTATGGAGAGAGGATGGTGTCCAATGGTAGTTTTCCTACAATGCTTACCTTTATAGTGAAAAATAGTTTCGTTTATTGCCATTTATGCTGTTCACATATTAACCTATTTTCAAATCTCATCCTCTACTATATGTTTTTCTGAGAGGAAGATGCCCAGAATCAGAAGGCCAAGACTAAAACTCCCTATGAAAATTCAAGTGCAAAGCAAATAGAGAGTAGTGTGAAAGTAAAACAGCCTAAGTAATATTTAAATATATACTTTTAAATAGCTTTGGGATATAATTCACATACCATGTATGTATTTGTCTCAAAACTTGCTAGTATTTATTCTCTTTTCATGGTGGTGGGGGGAAGAATGAACTTCAGAGTATAGCTTTTCTTAAAACTATGCTTATTTATAGTTATGTGTGTGTGTCTGTACATTTACAAGTATACACACCAAAGTCGGTGTCTTAGATTTGTAATAGATATTGCTGTGGTCCTAATGGTAGGAAAATGCCCAAAGCAGGAAGTTATTTTCAAATTTTTACAGCTCCTCTCTTACAGAGACGCTCCAAGTTCTTAGTGTAGTGGTTAGTATGATGTGTATTAGATGCTTATTTTATACTTTTTTAATGTAAATGATCGAATTGGAGAGGAGGAAAAGACAATGTGGCATTTTCCTCAGATTGTGCCAAGATGAAGAAATTAGGGCAGAGAAGTCATAACTGAACATAGGTTGAGGTGGTAGTGTTATTATTTGACTTAGTTTTTATTCTCTGCTATGCTGAACTACAGCACAGTAAAGGCAAGGCCTCCCGACATCATGATATTGCATTGTATGAAACATCTTTTTATGTCTGGGCTCTAGACAGTGTAATTACTCTAGTTTTAGGCACTCTTGGTATATGGGTGCATTGATTGCATTTATACAATATTGTTTATTTGTTAACTATTAATTAGTTTTTAATCCTGGAGTATTTGGCAGTATTTACTTACCAAAAAGAAACACCTTACCCATCAGTTGTCATTTATCCTCACCCCAATATTAACTTACTATTTCTTTGTATTTACCTATTCTTAACGTTTCCTATAAATGGAATCATACAATATGTAGACTTCGTTACTAGCTTCTCTCATTTAGCATGTTTTCAGAGTTTATCTGTATTGTAGGATGTATGAGAACTTACTCCTTATTGCTAAATCCAATCATTGTATGGATATCTACATTTTATTTATATATCAGTTGATGGTCTTTTGGATCATTTCCATTTTTTTGCGTATTAGACTTATGCTGCTGTGATCTTATACAGATTTTTATGACACTTACTTTCTTAGCCTATGGTTACTAAAACATTCAGTAGAGTTAATAACCCTATAAAATAAGTTAGACTTGGTCTGACAGGATCTAAAATTAAGAAGCTTAATTTTTGACAAAGCCTCATTTGATTGTTAAGGCTATAAGAATTCACCTTCCTAAATAAGAAATACTAGTTTAAGAAAGATGCAGAAGTAGGGTGGCATGGTACAACAAATCAGCTTTATTGCTTATTGTACTGTAAAGTGTCCTCTATTTTGAAATAAAGAACGAGCAGCCAGTCTATAGACTTTATAACTCCAGTATCTGCCAGTTGGTGCTTTTATTACTAATACAATGGAGTAATAACAGGAAAACATTCTGAGAAATAATAAGGAATCATTTTTTACATGCTGCAGCAAGACTTGGTTTATTGCAGTGGCTTTTCTACTAATGTACTTTAAGGCTAACATTTCCTTTTGTTTGCCCTTTATTGATGTGAAATTAACACAACAGTGGTTCTCAACCAGGGGGCAATTTTTGTCAGCCACTTTGGACATTTAGCAATGTCTGGAGGCATTTTTGGTTGTCACAGTGGGGTGGGGACTTTCCTACTGGCATGAGTAGAAGCTGGAGATACTGGTAAACACCCTACAATGCACAGAGCAGCCCCCCACAACAACAAAAAAAAAAACCTAAAATGTCAATAATGTAGAAATTGAGAAACTAAGAGTTAAGTTTATTGGGTTTTTTTTGTATGCATCAAAACAAACCCTCTATATTAAGAAGGCTGTAGATGTAGTCTCTTATTAAAGGACTTGTAGACTTAAAATTTTGAAAAATTCTTTTTAAGATTTTTTATTTAGCCTGTATGAGTACATAAAGAGCTTCCTAAGTACAGTCTGCCGTCTATACCCGCACGTGCGTTTGCATCTGCAGATTCCACCCTTCACCAATCCTGGATCATATACGTTAGGATAAAAAGATCACAGCTGATATGTACTATATAGTTAGTCCTGCGATGGTTGCATTTGTACTGAACGTATACAGACTTCTTTCTTGTTATTCCCTAAACAATACAGTATAACAACTATATAGCATTTACATTGTATTTAGTATTATAAGTAATCTAGAGATGATATAAAATGTATGGGAGGATGATATAAAACAGCGGTCCCCAACTTTTTTGGCACCAAGGACTGGTGCTCCTATGATCTGGTGATCTGAGGTGGAGCTGAGGCCCCGATGCTGGTGCTAGGGAGTCGCTGCAAATACAGATGAAGCTTCCCTTGCTTGCCTACGGTTCACCTGCTGTGTGGCCCAGTTTCTAACAAGCCACGGAGCAATACTGGTCCTGGGGATTGGGGACCCCTGACTTAAAATACTACGCCATTTTATACGAGACTTGAGCATCCGAGGATTTTGGTATGTATGTAGGGGTGGAAGGATCCTGGAACTAGTCTCCCATGGATACTGAGGGACAACTGTACCTGGCACTTGTTCAGTAAACTACAATTGTAGTTAAAGCAACAGATAAGATTTAATAAAATTTCTGGGAGATCTATTTTTCCCCCTTAGTCCATGTAGGCTTGGTATTAAATAATTGGAGCACATTTTTGTTTTATGAGGTGGTTGGTTTAACTTTTTAACCAGCATAACATTTAAAATTAAGAATTGGACTTATTCCATCATTGTGACAATGGATTGATAGACCAGGAGCATTAAACAATGTTTTACTTATAAAGAAGTGGAGAATATTATTGAAATCCTAAACATGTGGGCCTAGATATTGGAAGAGCAAAGGGCATAGAGGATTTAGATAACATCATTTCTCAGTTATTGGAATAAAATAGAGTGGAACAAACATTGGCAACCAGTTTGGGTTTATTGATTTTACTTTTTAAAAGCTAGTTCCTTTAAATCTACTGCTTATATTGTGACTGGGTCAGTGTTGCTGCTAGAGTTAAAGAAACATAAATTAGAGATCTCGTGGAAGAATATTTGTCTCTTTAAATGAAATCTACCATTGTCCAGTAGGGATTTCTGAACCAAAAATTTTTGGAGAGGGTGGTGAAAGAATTAGAGGGGAAATGGAGATGTATGATTTGAAAAGGCATTCTAAAACTTTTAATTTTTTTAGTCATGATATTTAGTTTATTATTTTTGAAATTTCAAATAATGTTAAAAGAGAGTGTGAGACTTATTTGTCAGGAGTCAAGGGTTAAAAGCGGCAAAACCCTGAACATGGTTCCATAGTGTAGCGGTTAGCATGTCTGCTTTACATGCAGAAAGTCCTGGATTCGTGCCCCAGTGGAGCCACGGTCCATGGTCTACAACCATGCCACCCTGAACAAGCCCAATGTCTGATCTTGGAAGCTAAGCAGGGTGGAGCCTGGTTAGTACTTGAGTAGGAGACCACCTAGGAAGACCAAGTGCTGTAGGCATAAAGAATAATAATAAAGAAAAAAAAAGTTGTAAAACCCTGACTGAGAAAGTTGATTTAGGCCACAATAAGACCAAAAGGCAAGTTAATTCCAGATTCTGCTGTTTTGTTATTAGATTTGTATATAGAACAAAAAGGAAAGGGATGCCTTAATCAAATTTTTCTTATTCTTATATTGAACTTGAACTCATTATATGGACTAACCACTAGTTTTATTTCTATTTTTCCGAGTAACCAGACAGGTTAATAATTGGGTATAGCTGATGATGATATAAGGTAAAGTCCTATGAGGGTAAGGATCTCTAGCTAGCATCTTACTAGTCCCAGACACTATGTTTTAACTAGAGGATATGGAAAGACTAAAATAAGCCTATACACTGTAAGCATACACCTCAGATATGCTTTATGTCTTATGCACATTAACTTAATAAAATTTCCCCTAGGCCTTTGCATATGAGCCAAGAGCAATATCACTGCTATGGCACCTAACCTCTGTATAACTGCTTTAAAGCACAAAATAGATCCCCTCAAAAACCTGGTTGATGATAAATGATACGTTCAAAGCAGGATTAATATTTGCTTGAAAGAAGCATGGAGATTTTACATTCAAGGCCATCTTTTCCCTGTATTATTGCAACCAAGTTCTTCTGGTTTGTACGTTGAGGCTGAGTTACTTCAAGTTCTAATTGTGTCCAGATCGTTTATAACATTTATAGCAAACAGGACTTTATTTCCTTTAAGTTGGATTTCTAAAAGGCAGGTACCAAGCGAGCATTCTTCAGCTAAATAAATGATAAATCAAGTTACAGATTCTTAGTCCTCTTAGATTGAAAATTAGATGAGAATGGTAACATGGAAGAGGAACTCATGATTATAAAAGCCATGAAATTGATCTGTTACAACAAAATGGCTTACTTTTTTCTTACCATTTAGTGGATGCTCTCAGAGCTAGTTTTGGAACTTGAATTAGTCTTTTCAGCTCTTCTGCATTAGCCGTTGATTGGTGTCTTCTCAGAAGTTTTGAAGACTAGATGGAGAGCCCAGGTCAGTCCACTAAATGGAGTTATTTAGAGATTCCTGAATATTTCATAACTGCGGAAAACATTTAAATGTGTTGGTTCTTAGGGATTTCTTATTTATTCCTTTTAGTATAATACCTTGTCTTCATATGTGGTGTTAAGGTAGGCAAGGAGATAATTTTTTTTAGAGGGCGAAGTGATCCAGCTGTGTATGTGAATCTTACCATTTCAAATGAAGGTGAGTACATTTTACCATGGTTATTATAACCTGCCATAGAACTGATAACAAGCTTCTTAGAGGCTCGGGCTCCTGTGAGACGAGTCCTAGACCTGGGCTCCAAAACCCTGGGTTTAATTCTAGTTCTGCCGTCTAGTAGTTCTGTAATTTCAGGACAATCATTTAATCTCTCTGAGACTTAGTTTCCTTTTCTGTAAATTGATTGTAATGATTCCTATCTTGTGATTATTTTGCAGGTATCAAACAATCTTCAAAAGTTTCATACAGAATATATTATTAGGGGTAGAAATTTTGTTTTATTTCTTTGTATCCTAGGAGCAACAAATGTAATAATTGTCTTAAGAAGTTGCTAAATTAAGAATCTCAAATGATATATGAGTGATATGAGTGAATATACTAGGAAATTAAAGTTTGCGCCCACCCAACCTTACTCCACAGAAGGGACACTATTGAAAATCATTCTACACTCTTTTCCATACATAAGCATAATATGTGTTTAAACAGAAGGTACTCATATAATATGTATTCTGCGATTTCTCATTGGACTGTCTGTGCCAGTATATTGTGCTTTCTCCTTGTTTATATCTACATAGTATTCCTTCGTATAAATATGCCATAATCTAGTTCTTTGATGAGCCTTTATGTTGCTTGCTTTATAAATATATTTAACAATACTGCATTGTATAACTGTAAATACCTAAGATTTGATGAATTATCTTTCTCTTGCCTTTTTAAAATAGCAAAAAAGAAGAATAAGAAGGGGAAAACTATCTCCCTAACAGATTTTCTGGCTGAGGATGGAGGAACTGGTGGAGGAAGCACCTATGTTCCCAAACCAGTCAGCTGGGCTGATGAAACAGATGACCTGGAAGGAGATGGTAATTTTTACTTTCCATCATGCTTAGAACTTTCATTATCTTCTAGACAAAACCTATTCTGTAATAGTGGCTCACACTTGCCTTTTGAAAGGAACTTACGTATTTTGTAGAACCCGAAATCTTATGTATTTTATGGAATTTTAGATTTAGGCTTTAAGAGTTTGCGATAGGGACTAAATGGTGATTCAAGAGCTAGTTTCAGCTCTTGCACTTAACTTTTCTCAAGGTACTATCTTTTTAAGCCTCATTTTCTTCCTTTGAAAAGTAAAGACTAGTTTTTTGGTTTTTGTTTTTTTTTAGGTTTAAAATTCTATGATGTCCTCATAAAGTGATATTTCAATGTAAGCTGTTTATACCCAGAGTCAAGGGGTAATTCGTTCTAGGAGCTCTGAAGTCACAGTGTCCCTGGGTAAATAAAAATGGCCTGAGGAAAAGCTATAGAAGTAATTATGGGGGGAAAATACAGAAGTTATTGGGGTATCATCTGGACAAGCTCTGTGCTTTCAAGAAGTAGCCAGGAACAGGCAAGAGCTAAAAGAAATTTCGTATAGATGGTCATAAGTGTTCATAAGTGTTGATACCTTGAGTGCAAATTCATGCACAGTGCTTTAGGGATGGTATTGATTTTTCTTTTAAACGAAAGGTGAACCATAAAGAAAATACTTTTTCTAGCTGGAAGGTAGGAACTTGAGGGTTGTCCATAGTGGTTAAATATATTTAGAGTAAGAGGCCGTGTTGGAATCCTAACTGCCAGGATTGGCATCTATTGCTCTATGATCTATGTGACCTTGGGCAGGTTACTGAACCTTTCTGAAATCTGAGTTTCCTTCTTTGTAGAATGGGAAACAACCTCACAGAATTGTTAAGAAGATAAAATGTGATATGACGAATATGAAATACCTGGCACATAGTAATATTCCATAAATAATAGTTGATATTCTTCATTTCTTTGCTACATAGGAAATAAGAGCTACTGTGATTCTGTTAACAAAAGCCTGGGCCTTGAAATGCTTAGAAACAGGCAGTGGATACTGAGTCTTTCTGCATTACTATTCTGATTCTAACATTTCAAAAGCGTTTTCTCTTTGTAAAGTACTGTTATTACCGAATCCTCACCTTTTTTACCTGTTTTTCTGATATAGCTTATTTAATACTTGGCACTTAGCATAGGGTCCTCTTACTCTGTACAGTAAAGTTTCTTCTAACTTCTTATGTCCACTTTTCTATCCTAGTTTCAACTACTTGGCACAGTAATGACGACGATGTGTATAGGGCACCTCCAATTGACCGTTCCATCCTGCCCACTGCTCCACGGGCTGCTCGGGAACCCAATATTGACAGGAGCCGTCTTCCCAAATCGCCACCCTACACTGCTTTTCTAGGGAACCTACCCTACGATGTGACAGAAGACTCCATTAAGGAATTCTTTAGAGGATTAAATGTAAGTCTAAAGGTTTTAGGCAATTAACTAATATGTGGAGTAGCATATTGGTAGAGACTATCTCTGATTGTCTATATTGAGAAAGATCTAAGGTTTTGGCTAGACTTGGAAGAGACACATATATTAATTGAGTAAGTGGTGTTTAGGCTCTCCTTGGCTGAGAATGTTCTCATCGGACAGTCTTTATCAGCAAAATTAACAATACCTTATGGATACAGAAGAGAGCTCTCAAACCTATACCCCTTCTCATTAAGAAACTTAAAGGTGATGTATCCAGTTAATTGTTAAAAGATAGAAAGGTTTCTTTGAACTCAGCTATTCCATTAATGACAGACAGGTTTATATCAAAATTACTTTTTGAGTTTTTATATGAATACATTTTAACTGAGCAGATACATAGTTTATATTAACAGAGTTTGCTCACATATAATGAGATTCACAGTGTTTATAAGCTTACTTAAAAAGCTTAAGAAGGGATGTTTGAAAATGCTGGTCTAGAAAATTACAGAAAGATGAAAAAGTGAGTATAGAGGTGCCCAGAAGTCCTTTTTTCAAACTTCGATTAAAAAGTACTTAGGACTTTAAAAAAGGAAATAATGAATGACAGTTTTCAGTTATATTAGGTTTTTCTCCAGAGTCCTTTCCAATGAAAAAACATTAAAAGTACAGTTCTAAGAATCATCACTCTTTGTTTTTTGACTCCCTTCACAGAGCCTGTTCTCTGCAATGGGACACCAACTTTGCTGTAGTTGGCTGTCCTGATGTGATTGTTTTCGACTGCCACCTATAAATCTTCCTCTCTGTTTAATTCTGTATATCAACTAGAAGGCTGAATAAAATCTCTGATCTGTTCAGGCTTTCCACCTTTATGTTCTAGAACTGGTCTGTAGCTACTTCCCCCTTTCATATTTTGTTCCTTTTTCTACTGTTTCATGAGTTGAATTGAACTAGAATTTAAGAAACTATAACAAAATCTGTCTCGGGAGCCAGAATAAATTACCAAATCAGTGATACAGAAGATAAACTTGAAAATATTCATGAAGAAGTAAATCAAAAGGGTAAGAAAACAGATGTGGAAGATAAGAAGATGGCAAGAAAATAGTCAAAAGTATTTGAAACCGGTCTTAAAATTGGAAAGGAAGAGTGCCTACCTTGTTGTAAATAACAAGTAAGAATTAGTGCCAGGAAATGTTTTATGAAACTTTAAGACTGAAGGAAAAAATTCTGCAAACTTAAAATTAGAAAACATAAGCTCAAAGTAAAACCAGTTTATTGTGAATTTTTCCCTGTACTTCAAAGAGTAAAATTCAGTGGTTTGCCATCTCAGAGTCCAGACAGGGTAGATATGAGGGAGTTTACAATCCAGTGTTTGATTCCACCAAATTATTGTTAATGTATGAAGGCAATATGTTTCTCAGGTAAAGTTTCCAAAAGATATATTGCCCAGAAAACTTTTTGACAAAAATTGAGTCAACTTTCTGAAATATAAAAATTGTAAATATGTATGTAAATCAACTAAAATGTAGGCATGAAAGAGAAGACTAAAACTAATTGTGGAACAGGCAGTTGCTATTAATTGAAAAACAATTAAAAACTAGAAACAGAATGAAGCAAAAGTCAGATATTAGGAATACACTGAGCTCATGTTGAAGTTTCATATTCAAATTGAAAAGGTTTACTTGAGCATACAGTGTAGTCTGTCTTCTATCTCTTTGCACCAGTTTTCTGCCTAGAGACAACCAGGTTCTTGTGTATTCAGAGAAATTTGCATATACAGTGGTCAAAAAAAGACAAATGAGTAACATTGAATTGAGAAACATTTTTTGTTTTACTCCTTCAGATCAGTGCAGTGCGTTTACCACGTGAACCCAGCAATCCAGAGAGGTTGAAAGGTTTTGGTTACGCTGAGTTTGAGGACCTGGATTCCTTGTTCAATGCTCTGAGCCTCAATGAAGAGGTAAGGAAAATAAGGGTGGGGAGTTTAAGGGGTGGGAGCAAACAAATCTCATGTTTATCAAACTTGATAATTTTTAAGTTGGATCAGTAGCTATTTTAAAGATTTTTATAATATCGACAAAGAAAAGTCCGGGTTATTTAACAGTGTAACACTTAAAAGTCACACCCCACTTCAGCGAGTTCAGCAGGCCTGCATGATTCAGGGAATACTTAGGTGGAAATTTGTGGAAGATAGCCACCACAGCGAGTCTTTAATGGAGTCTCACATTTGTTCATTCACAGCTTTTGCCTCAGCTTTAGTAGCTTTGCTTTTTCAAAATAATTTGACCAGATAAAGCCAAATAGAAAAATCAGTTTAGTATTAAATGGCATTATCTTGTTTTGGAGGGAAGTAATGGTGTTTTTTATAATTTTAAGAGGGTTCAGAACATTTCTCACTTGGATGTCATTGTAATAAATACATGTTCCTAGGAATCTTTTACAGAAGAATGACAGTAAACATTCAGTCCTGCTTTTTAATATTGCTCATAGTTGGTTTTCTATCCAGACACACCAGAAGTTCAGTAAGAAGAGGAGATTCATCTGTTAATACATGAGAGGGACATAGAGATTAAATCTAATTGTAATACAATTAATTTCTCTGATTGGTGTCATATAGTGATTCTTAGGCTAGCCCAAGCAGGGTGTTGAAGCATTTATTTACCTGTTAGTGATGAAAGTTTCTAATCTACGAACTGCAGTTGTGGGTTTGGTTTTTTGTTTGTTTTTGTTTAATACCTCCAGTGACTTTAGAAATCAAATTATATATGGGAAGAAAAAAGGCTCTTTTTTGTCTTTTATAATTTTGGAAACTCCTCATTTCCAGTGCCATTTGTGCCATAATTCTATAGTCCAGATCTGCCATTTGACATGATTGATACTAACACCTCTTAAAATATTTTTCCTGTCTCATAATTGAGTGCCACCATGATAATTGAAGTAAATATTAGGTAGAAATAAAAATCCACATATTTAGTTAAATATATGAAAAGCTAAAGTTCTAGAGTTTTTGTTTTCATCATTTTTTAGACTTCATTAACATTACTAATTTTTAACTTCTTGGTCTGGATTAAAAAAGAAAGGCATACAATTGTTATCTGATATTTGCTGGATTAACTGTCAATGTAAAGTGTTCTCATGGTCCAGACTTAGGAATTACTGTGTATTTAAAGATATCATTATAGTGGTATTTGATATAATCCCAAGTATTTTTAACTAAAACTCACTGCTACCCTTCTTCAACTGTAGATTCTACTGTGAAATGAGGAAAAGTCAGCAAGCAGTAGGATTAATTGGGTTCAAAGTATATAAATAATGATGTGGGAAAGGGAAATCAGAGGGTATCCTGGAGGAACTGATTTAGCCAAAGGTAATATTAAGTGAAGGAACACAGAAACCGTGGTTTATGCAACTTTGTAATACATAGTAAGGGTTCTGTAAATGCTTGAATGAATAATTATTGTGGACTCAAATATGCCTTTTATTTAGCTAGTTGTCCGGGAATTATTTTTAGTTTATTGCACTTAATATTAAATTGCCTTTTATGGTTAAAAAGTTAACTCTAGTCTGTGAAATTTGGCTTTATAAAAGTAGTAAGTTAATTTATCTGACATTATTTAAGCCCAACTTAAATTTGTTAATTCTAAGGTGTTATTTCAGTTTTCAAGTCTTTCTAAAGGATTCTTTAGCCAACAAATTGGAGTGTTGGCTAGATTACAGTATTTTTCCTTTATCTTCCTTCCCCCAGTGCTTCTGCTATGCCCAGACGTTCAAGGTCACTCATGGGATTTGTGCATAATGGGGCAAAAGGTTGGTTAATATGGTCCTATGCTCTCAGTCTCTAGGTAACAGGAGAATTCGAGTGGACGTTGCTGATCAAGCACAGGATAAAGGTAAGAAAGCTGATAGAAATTTTCTTGTTTTGTTATGTTCCTAGGATGACAAAGCACAGCTGCCCTTTCTCAGAAAATTTTAATAGAGGTAGATAGTGGTAAGCCTACCATAATTTAGAGCAGTTGTTCTTAACTGAGGACAGTTTTGCCCCATAGGGGACATTTTGATGTTTGAAGACATTTAGGGTTGTCACTACTGACATCCAAATAGATAGAAGAATCCAGGGACTTATTGACAGCCCCCCACAACGAATTATCCAGCCCAAAATGTTAATAGTGTTGAGAGTGAGAAACCCCGTTTGATGTAGGTGAGCATTCAATATATAATAAATAGATTAGATATACAGCAGCACATTGTACACAAGGGGAACCTAATTCATGTATATATCAGGGCTCCTCTACAGATAAGCATTAAGCTAATATGAATAAGTGTGAGGAAATAAATCACTCATTTGAGTTGGATAGTGTGCTTACAGGTCTGGGGTAAACTCCATGACGACACTGTGGTATGAGTAAGAAATACAGTAAATTAAGGGTTGAGGGGGGTTTTATGCATGCAAGAAATATTGGGCAAAAGTATTTGTGAGCTTACTCGTGGTTTTTTATCTTCTTTATCTATAGACAGAGATGATCGTTCTTTTGGCAGAGATAGAAATCGGGATTCTGACAAGACAGATACAGACTGGAGGGCCCGTCCTGCCACAGACAGCTTTGATGACTACCCACCTAGAAGAGGCGATGATAGCTTTGGAGACAGTAAGTTCATTTTTATCAACTTAGTTTCTTCTGTGTGTGTTTGTTTTAGAGACATTTATTTTTAAAAAACTAATGGATTCTTAAGTACTTGAATTAACAAGAGTTCAGCAAGACTGCTGGGTTAAGAGCAATATACAGTAAGTTCTCAATGTCATCAATAGGTTCTGTGTAACTTTAAGTGGAACAACATTTAATGAAATCAATTTTACAAAGACTAATTGATAGAAACACGACTTTAAGTTACTACAGAATCTCATCAACACAACAAAACAACATTGAACCAGAACTACATTATTCAAAGACGTGCTGTGCAAAAATTAGATGCATTGCTAGCAGAAAACAAAGTAAATTTTGAAGATATCTTTTAAAATAACAAAATTCATTCTCTTCTAAAATAATAAATGTCTACTATGTGCCAGTTACTGTCCTAAACTCAGGATACAGCAGTGAACAAAACAAACAAAAATCTTGTCCTTGTTGGACATTGCTTATACTGGGAAAAAAGAAACAATCTGCAAATAAATAAAACCTAATTTAGAGATGTGGAATAGAGAGTGTCATGGGGTGGGAGTTGGGGTGAATGACAAATTTGATAGACCACCTAAATCCAACAAAAGCATTGTAAAACCTTTATTGAAGAAGTTATGCAACTTTATTGAAATAATGTGAAGAAATACTCCACACTGGTTATTTTTAAAATGGAAAAAATCTAGTATTCAGTAAAGAAATGACAAGTAGTGGTTTGTCCATATAATGGATTACTTTATAGCACAACATACATATAACAACAGGGATAGAATTTAAAACCTATTATATTGATAGGGAAAGCAAAAATGTAGAAATTTGAAAACAATATCATAGTGTTAATATGTAAGCTATAAAAACATGTATGTGTGGTAATGTTACCACCTTCATGATTATGGAGGGAGTCCTTTAGCTACAACTATAACATAATTGCCCTTTTTTTGGTGACATTGATTAAACATACTGCTTTTAAATTTAAAGACAAATAAACATGGCAAAAATATTGACATCCACTAAACCTAAATAATAGGTTCATAAGTCTGTTATAATCAACTCTGTACTTTCCTGTATGTTTGAAAATATAAGTAAAAAGAAATTGAAAGAACAACTTAAATTCACAAAAATTTTAATGAGCTTTGTACCAAATATAATTGAGGAAGCAGTAAGAGATAGATTCCTGTTTGAAGAGAGTCCTCCACAATGTAATAAGATGTAGAAGGAAAAAGGAAATCAGGTTTACATCTGACTTTATAATCAAGATTTTGTGACCCAACAAAGCCTTGACCAGAATTACCTGAGTTACTTCACTTCAGCATTTATGCAAGTTCTATTATCAGGAAGAAATAACTCTCAAAAGAAAAATCAGTTAGATCAGGGATCCCATTTTAAATCCTACGTTTTCTCACCTGAAACCTTGAATTTAGAGCAAACAGGATGGATAACAAGAAAGAGTTGTTATCCAAAGCTACGAAGTTTGTAGAACTTGGTTATGGCCCCAAAATCAGCTCTACCAACATGTGAGTGATCCCAGGCTGCACCAACAGGTCAGAGGTTCCTATCTCATGCTTTGGGTCCATAAAAGACATTTTGGAGGTGAGGGGGAGTATTATATTAAATAATACTGTAAAATCTTAACAAATACTGTATATTTCGTGGCTATCGTAGTAACAGTGTACTGATGTGATGCTTTTCTTCACTATGGATCCCTGTTATAATGTACGCTTATAATCATTTTAATATCTAAATAAAATCAAGTATAGAGTTCATTATCTCTACAGAAATTAAAATAAATTTCAAAATAAACATTTTTTATGTTTTTTTGTTTTTGTTTTAAATGCTCTTCTATATATAAGTGACTAACATTAGCATGTCTTTTAATTTATAAAATTTAAACTACCACAGAATGAATGAATGTTCATAGACAAATGATGTTCTTTGCAGAATAAAATTGTTTAAAAGGAATCAGTCATAAAAAGAAGATCCCTCTTTGTCTTGTTCACATAAGTGACTAAACTCAAAATGTTTTAAGGATTTTTTTTTTAATAGTTCATGCTTAGAAATTGAGATTTTTCACATAAAAATCTAGGTTCCCAGCTTCTCTCAGAAAATTGGAAGATCTAGCAAGTCAAGCTAAATTGCTACTACCCTCCTATATTTTTTCCAAATAATATTTTATGAGCACATTCAGTAAGTACATATCTCATTCAGTTTTAATGGTTGCTTTGTATGGGTGTCCTCTACTTTAATCTATAGCTTGTGCACCCAACAATTTTAATATAAGGAAGCACTACAGTGAACCTCCTTGTATATATATCTACAATATGTCATCATTTGCTCAGGATCAATTCCTAGAAATTGAATTGTTGGCCCAGAGGGTATACATAATTTAAAATCTTTTAATACATAGTTCTGAAACAACTTTCAGCGTGGTTGTACTATTTTAATTCATCAGTAGTGTAGGAGTTGACTGCATTATTTATAAATTCCTCTAAACTTTGCCAATAATCCTTTATTTTAATTTTTGTCATTTTGGTAGTGGAATACGATGTCTTATTAATTTTAGTTTCTGTTACTTGAGTAATAGACAACCTGTTCTATGTTGCATATATATATATATTTTTTTTTTTTTTTTTTTGGCCTCAGATTTGTGATTCATGTTTTTTTTTCAGGCTAAACTTTTTAAGTGGTCTTTGATTTCATTCTTTGACGTCAAGCACAGAAGATGCCAACTATATTTTCTTCTAGTGTTAACATTTTTTAATATTTAAATCTTTAATCCTGGAAATTCATTATAGGATACATATTTTCTCTCCCTTGACTTTCTCCTAAATTGTTAACCCAGCAATGTCTATTGAATAACCAGAGAAAGTTTTTTTAGTCAAATAAATGACCTAATGAGCTATCATGTTTCTTTCTATTAATCGTGTGTCTCCCCCCCCCCCAAAAATTGATGTTACCTGTCTCTTTTCCCTCTAGAGTATCGAGATCGTTACGATTCAGACCGATACCGTGATGGGTATCGGGACAGTTATCGTGATGGTCCGCGCCGGGATATGGATCGCTACGGAGGCCGGGACCGCTATGATGACAGAAGCAGCAGAGACTATGATAGAGGTCATTATAAAACACCATTAAGTTAAATTCCTTTCTTTAAGAACTCTTTTTTTGCTTTTTCTTCCCTCCAGTGTGTTGATTACAATTTGGGATGTATTTACAGGCTACGATTCCAGGATAGGCAGTGGCAGAAGAGCATTTGGTAGTGGGTACCGTAGGGATGATGACTACAGAGGAGGCGGGGACCGCTATGAGGACAGATACGACAGACGTGATGATCGTTCATGGAGCTCCAGAGATGATTACTCTCGGGATGATTATAGGCGTGATGATAGAGGTAATCATTGTATTTTGCTTGCTTAATGGAGCAGATCACTGAAGAAAGTGATTGGAAATATTTCAGTAATGTTTCAAACCCCTTAAGTGGGCATAAATAGAATTTACACATTGTAAAGGATGTAGCTGAGCATTATAGAGCACTGGATAAGGATGATATAATGGAAGGAAAGCAAAGTATAGTTCTGACCTCCCTTAGCGTATAGATTTTTCATTTAAAATTTTATTGAGTAAACAAAATAGAAAAGGAAAATAAAATATTTGTCAGACATCTTTATGATGTGATCTCATTTAATAAACTACACTTAAATTAGGTAGTGTTAGTCCTATCTTTCAAGTGAAGGCGGTAACACTCAAACACGGTCTCATAGCCAGTAATTGGCACTGTGGGGCTAAAACCAAGTGTTACTGATTTCAGTGACATTATAAATTTCCACAATAATTCATGTTCATTCATTAATGATGAGATGTCAGTGCAACTCTTCTAAAATTTATGCCTCTAATATTATGACAGTTGTATAAAATATTGTGTTATAAATCTGACTTCTAAAAGGTATCAATAAATGGCCATCACTTGTGTTCCGATTTTAGGATAGCATCGGAAAAGTAAGGCGTCTGGCCCAGAATTTTTCTCTTTATTTATCTTTAGATAGCAAGCCTAGCCACTTAATATCCCTTTGTCAGCCCTGACTTATTTTACCAAACACTTTATATACATCATCTGCTATAATCCTCCAAGTAAGGAAGGTAGACCTGGATAACTAATAAAACACAGTGGGATGACAAAAGTCATCAGGGTCATATTAAAATTCCACTGTAGTTACAGTCTTTGCTCCTTTGCAGACAGGAAATAAAAACTGCCCAACCATCATCATGTTTTTGACCTTAACACAGTTTCTGAACAAATAACACAAGTTATTTGTTCAGTAGGAAAATCAATGGACATTATCAAAGGAAGAAGAAAGGGGAAAGAGAAATAAAGTTGCTTTAATAATAAAGATTTTAAACTTTAGTCCACCAAATATTAGGTATATGACTCAAATAGGTTACTCTTTCTGACCCCCAGTTTTATCCTTCACAAAATTATAGAGATTAAAACTATCGGAAGTTATGTAAACTGTGAACTTAAAACCCTTATAGAAAACTTATATCTTGCTATATCATATCCTTTACAGATAGATAAATATGTAGTAAAAGTATAAAGACATGCATGGGGATAACAAATACCAAGTTGCACAGTGGTTATAGACAGCAGCACAGCTAGGCTTGTCATTAGAGGAGGATACTCAGGAAGCATCAGTGATTTTTGTAGTGTTTTATTACTTCAGCCAGATGGTTGGTAAACATAGGCTTTCATTATTTTCTATATCTTTTGTATATCTGAAATATTATAGTTAAACACTGATTTTGAGAAATTCAGTTTCCTTGAAATATTCAGGTTTATCTTAAAATATGCTGACAACTTGGATCCAGAAAGAAATCCAACTTCCTTAGAGTAAATATTCAGATGTATAGTGTTTCTTGCTTTACCCTGTGAATCACCATCAGATTTCTGTTATACACAGAGACAACAGTATAAGACTAGAGCCTTCCCTATCATATTGTTATAAGCTTTTAACCTGCTTGAAGTAATCCATCTTTCAGACCACATTTTTTTGAACAAGGTACTTTCATTCAGTAGTTTATTGTCATTGAAAATTCTTTCCCGGGTAATAGGAGTCAGGATAAATGATTGATTTACTGTATACATTTTTACCGTTTTTAGTTTTACCCTTAGTCTGGTACTGCATCATGGATGTGGTGATGGAAAAACTGATTGGACTTGATTATTTAAACCACCTATTTTCTATTCTCCTTCTGACATTCTCTGCTGGATTCGTTAGGCTGCCAATCTGAATCCCATATAGCATTCATAAGAGCTATGTCTGAGAATCCAACTTTCAGCCATTAGTTTCTGATGATTTTGAAAAACTATTACTTAGAGTTTTGTTTAACTTAGGTCCCCCCCAAAGACCCAAACTGAATCTAAAGCCTCGGAGCACTCCTAAGGAAGATGATTCCTCTGCTAGCACCTCCCAGTCCAGTCGAGCAGCCTCTATCTTTGGAGGGGCAAAGCCTGTTGACACAGCTGCTAGAGAACGAGAAGTAGAAGAGCGGCTACAGAAGGAACAGGAGAAATTGCAGCGTCAGCTGGATGAGCCAAAACTAGAACGACGGCCTCGGGAAAGGTGAGGTGATCTTCAGTTAAGGATTTCCCATTTTGAGTCCAGTGGTTCTTAGGAGCATTACATCCCCATGGGGCACTTCCGAAATTTGTGTGGATGTTTTTGGTTGTCATTCATCGGTATTTAGTATACATAGTATACATAGGTGGTCTTTAGCATATGGGCAGTTTTACCCAGTAAAGTGTTGTTGCCAGTCCATCACAATTTTGAAAAAGGCCTGCTGGACCTAAGCTGCAACAAATGTAAATTGGTGGTACTTTAATACAGGAGTCAACAAATTATGTATAACCTAGGCCTGTTTTTTATAAAGTTTCATCTGGCCCTTGAAGAAAAATTTGCAGACCTACTAAAGTTAAACCCCACCACTGTGAGGTGAGTGGTTGACCTCTTTTCAAGTTACTGGGGATAAAATAGAAATGTTTTCATTTGGTGAGTATAGGCTAAATTGTTTTTCATTTATTTTTGCTATGTGTATGTATATGAGTGTTACTTCAGGACATTAAAGGAATCATCATAAAATATTTATTACAGAAAGGTGGCATTGGCTCTGATAGGGTAGAAACCTCCGTAACAGTGTTATGAAAAACAAGACTTAGTTTTAGAATTGTGTTACCAGTAACGGAAGGGGTAGTGTTGTAGATGATTTAGGAGAATGTTCTTTACCCTAGCTGGTGCTTGCTGAAGTATTTGGAGCCAGTATTTTAATGTCTGCAGCTTTCAAATGGTATGAAGAAAAGAGAGAGACAGATGCACACACTTGCTCATAGATAAAGCAGGTGTGATAAAATATTAATAAGTGATGGTTCTTGGGTCAGCATGGGTCTGAGCTGGACCTAATGTATTTTGTTAAATCTCTTACAGACACCCAAGCTGGCGAAGTGAAGAAACTCAGGAACGGGAACGGTCAAGGACAGGAAGTGAATCATCACAGACTGGGACCTCATCCACATCTGGCAGAAGTAAGTCAGACCAGGGTGGGTATCATATTATTGCCCTTTTCCGTAACCTGTTCATAACCAAATTATAAATTCAGTCATGGATTCTGTTTGGGTTGCTAGTGTGAATTAATCCGAGTTTCACATCTCCTCCTCTGAAAAATAGAAGTGGGCACCAGAGGAGACCTAGATCGTCTGTTTAATAATTTTCCGTTAAAGAATATATATTTGACTCATGTTTGTCTCTACATTTTATGTGTTGACATCTCAGAGTTACGTTTCTTCAGAGTAGTCATAGTCCTGTAGCTCTGTGAGCTGCTCCCAGGGCCAGCCTTTTTTCATGTGTCATATATGACAGAGCAGTGTCTCAAGTGTTGATATTCTTCTCGATTCTCTCACTTGAATTTAATGATTGCTCACAAGCATATTTAGTGTTTTAGAAACTGAATGGTTCAATCGTAACACCTCCCTTCCCTTATTGTAAGCCAGTTTTTTTAAGGCTTCTCTCACTTCTAAATTGATTTGTACTTGAGCACTTCAAAACATGGCTCAGGGCTTGGGTGATTTGGAAATTCATCCAAGCATTGTAGAAGCTTTCTGGAAATTATTCATACTGAGGTAGCCTCTTAGCAACAGGATGTAATTACTCTTTTTGTAGCCAGGTAGGAGTATGATGGTTGGGTTGATTAGTTTGTTTACTTCTGAAGAGCTTGCACTTAAAATGTGGAAAGTATCTAACAAAACAAGCTTCTAGTTTTGAAGAGACATTAGATGCCCTTTTCAAAAAACACATGAGTATGTTCTGTTTTTTTAATAAATATATAAATGTGATCGTAGTATGTTTTGTTTGTGTGTGTGTTGAGCCTCTGAGTTGAAGTTGATCAGTGGTTCCTGGAGTTTCAGATTTCAACATGATTCTCCTACACACACATACACCCCATTCTCCAAATTCAGCCATTTTAACACAATCCAGAAAGGCTCTGTAATTCTAAAATAATGCTCGTTCCTAGGAAAAATCACATGGCTGTCCTTGTAGAGTCATTTTTCCTATTTCTGTTAGTAAGACATCTTCTCAAAATGACATTTGGAAACCTCTGGTAGCCAAATTAGTGTCTGTATTTAAAAATAGTGATGGAAAGCAGTAAATATGGTTGTGGACCATTTCTCGCTCTGTTAGATCCTAATAAATGGTTATACAATAAGCCTTTTTTTTGACCTCCCCACTCTGACTTCACAGATGCACGAAGGAGAGAGAGTGAGAAGTCTCTAGAAAATGAAGCACTCAGTAAGGAGGAAGACTGTCACTCTCCGACTTCTAAGCCTCCCAAACCTGAACAGCCTCTAAAGGTAATGCCAGCTCCTCCACCAAAGGAGAATGCTTGGGTGAAGCGAAGTTCTAACCCTCCTGCTCGATCTCAGAGCTCAGACACAGAGCAGCAGTCCCCTACAAGGTAAGTCAGCCTGGAAACATAGCAGTTGATTAGCTGTAGAATCTTAAATATTGTGATGTTATGATGGAAAGTGGCCTCTTAGTTCAGACTCAGTAGTGTACTGGAGCTGGCTCATAATTGTTCATTTATGTTCCAGTTGTTCCATTTCCTGGGGTTTTGATATCAGGTCAGCATCATTTTGGTGACTAGAAATCTAAAAATGCTATAAATCAGAACCCGCCACTGCCACATTTTGGCAGTATAGCCTTGGTGGGGGGAATCCGGGGTGGGGTTCCACTTCACTTTCCTAAGTCTTAGGGTTTTTATTTGTAAAATAGAGAATAATATTAACCTTGTGTGATTGTGATGATTCTAAAGGACTTAGACTTAGTGAGTGTTTAAAGAATTGCTTTTGTTGTCTTTCTTATATTTTAATGTTCCACATTAAGTATGTATTTTTGGTTCTCTGTAAAGCTTACTGCACTTGGAGAATGATTATAAGTTTCTTATCTGTTCCTTTTCCAAGACAGCTGATGAATGTGATTACGTGTTTTCCTTCTAGTGGTGGGGGGAAAGTAGTTCCAGCTCAACTGTCTGAGGAAGGACCAGCAAGGAAAGGTAAGACCAAAAGGGGAATAATATGTTTATCTAGAGGCCTAAATAAAAAGGCCTATAGAGGATTCATGAAATATTGAACTTCAGTGTATTTTGCACCCGTTTTATGTTAAAAGTTCTTAAATTATTTACCCTTTTTTGCCAGTAGAGGGCAGGAATGCTCTCTTTGAAGAAAGTGTGGAGCCCTGCCCTTTCCTGGTAGAACATTTCGGGGGTGGGGCGGGCAGTAAGAATCGGAAGGAAATTAACATGCTCACTCTAAATTAGAAATGTCACCATCTGCAAGGCCAAGGTCACTACACAGTGGCATAGTCCTTATTGCCAGTTTGCTTTTCATGATGGTGTAACCCTACAGTAGAACTTTTCAGTGAATCTCATTTGGTGGATGTCTGGGTGGGTATGTGCGATATAGAAGATGTGGGAAGAAGGTCTTAGGAAGTCTGGATTGCAGTGAGGTTTAATTTCCCTCAGTACATGAGTACCTTTTTCTCCAGTTGAAACCTAGGAAAGGAGGAGTAATTCTTTTACCTGCCTTCTTTTTTTTTTTTTTTTTTTTGTATCTCCACTCAAGCAGATGAAAACAAAGTGGATGGGGTGAGTGTTCCAAAAGGCCAAAGTGGGAACTCCAGCCGTGGTCCAGGAGATGGAGGGAATAAAGACCACTGGAAGGAGTCAGATAGGTATGGATGTTCTCTCATTATTTGTAATGTTTCATTTGATACTAGACACAAGTGTCTTTGTAATTAAGTTCTTTGTTCTCCAAGTATTGCCAGATCTCCTACTGTGAACAAACTAAAATCAACCAATATAGACAGTTACAATTCTGAGAATCTAGAAATAACAGAATGTCCAGATAGCAAGGATTGTTGACTGGAGGTGCCTTTTGAGTGCCTCAGAACTGTTTGCAGTTGCTGGGAGAGTCCTTTCCTAAAGATGTGGTTTTATGCTCACATCTCAGCAGGAAAGATGGCAAAAAGGATCAAGACTCCAGATCTGCACCTGAGCCAAAGAAACCTGAAGAAAATCCAGCCTCTGTAAGTGTCAAAGGCTTGTTCTCAACTTCCCTCAGCTTGCTTTTGCTGTTGAACTCCCTTTTATTTAAGGCTGCAACAGAGTGGTTGGAAATAAGGCACTGCTGCTTGTTTGAAATAGTGAAAGTGGCTTAGATTAGCATTTTTCTGTTTATACCTTTCACTACTCTCATCCCTTTTTCAAGATAAAAGGTGTTATGACCTCGATAAGAACACACGTGCTTCTGACAGCTCTCCCTAGCTACTCTCCAGTGGAAAATGCTAATGAGCAAGCGAGTGGGTGTGGTCTGGACTATCATCCCCCATTTACCAAAGTGTCCGTATCCTGTTTCTTGGATTTTGATGTGAGAATTCAAGGCCATGGTCATTTTATCACTCTCATCTATTATAGAAGTTCAGTTCTGCAAGCAAGTATGCTGCTCTCTCCATTGATGGTGAAGATGAAAATGAGGGAGAAGATTACACCGAATAGACCTCTACATCCTGTGCTTTCTCCAAGTCTCTCTCTACCCTGGAATATTCGAGAGTAAAACAAACTTCTATCCAGACAAGACACAATAAAACTCACCATCTCCTGGAGACCTTTCTTAACTTTTTTTTTTAAGAAATGAAATGAAATGAAATGAAATTCTTTTGCATGCTGCTGCAGCCTTTAAAGTATTGAACTAACTGGAGAATCACCAACGTAGCCAGAGAGAAAGAGACATTTTAACGGAAAAGTTGTGCATTTTTATGACACACGCAGTTGCCTGTGTGATTAGTGCCTAGAGGCCTCCGTTTAGCAAAATGGCAATGACGGTGATGCAATGTCTGGAATCTGGTTGGGCAGTAGGGCAGGTATGAGGAAGAGTGAGATTTCTACCTTTAATTCTTACTATCCTGATGTGGCATATATGAATTGTCAAACATTATCTGAATAAATTCTCCATCCTTGGTAAGGTAGGTTTAGCCTCAAGTTCTTTTAGTCTCCAGGAGGCTTCCAGCCCCTCCTCTTATTTAATTCTGAGTTACTGGGGCCAGCCTAGGAGGAATTCCTTCATTTTTACCCCCCAGGGGGGTAGCTGGGAATGAGTCTGCAGGCCACTAACGAATAGGACTGCTTGGTGACCAAAATAAGTGGGAAAATCGTGGTTTGAAAAGAAGCTTTGGGGAGATGATGAATTCTTTTGCATCAGTAATAGGGGAAAATGGTATGACCTCCAATAAACACATGAATGGTTTCTTCCTGGAGCAGGAAGCACTTAGGGGTTGTGGGAATTCCCAAGTCTCATATGTCCTGGTCTCACCCTTATTAAACACCATCCTTTCTTAAAATTCAAATATATCCACATTCTGTTGAAATCTTGGAGCTTTAAAAATTTAGATTCTAGTCATCGTCTTATGTTCCTTATGCTTCTCTTTCCTGTTACTCCCAAAAAGCAGCTTCTGTTTAAATCACATACCCAATCTAGGCATTCTGTATCCACCCCTGGAAGCTATCAAATGAGGAATCACTGCTTTTCTCAAAAAATCTTGGCTCTTTCATGTCTTTTGACTCTCCTATTCATTCCTGCTCTTGCTTCTTTGACCCCCGTTACACCTCAGAAAACTCCAGAATTAATGGTCTTAGGTAGTGAGTGGAGGTGGATAGAGACAGTTAAATTGGGAGCCTTTCTTATGACCTTGATTGGGGTTTGGGGGCTTTTTTTTTTTTTTTTTTTTTTTTAATAAACAAGTTTTCTTTTCTCCACTGAAATCCCACACCAATGTTTGGATTTATAATATGGCCTAGACCAATGTGTGGTTTGGTTTTTTTTTTTTTTGTTTTATTTTATTTTATTTTATTTTTTTAGCTTCCCTTGAGAGAATAAGTAATAAGTGATAATGGAGAGAACTATTTAACAAGGTCCTGGTTTTTTCTTGCCACACAGTAGCTTAAACTTGCCTGCTTTTATGTGTACTTTTGTACTATCAGCTCACTAGATGGTATCCTTATGGGCAATATTGGTACCTGAAGAGAAATGACACCTTGGTCTCTTTTGCAAGCCCTTCTCCCATCAGTCCTAGGTTAGACCCTGTCCAGCCATGCCAGAGGTGTGAGTTTATGAGTGCTGCAGTAGTGGGCATAATGAGTCATTTACCCAGTTGACATAAAAGACATACCAAGGGAAATAACTTTAATAACTGGCTTGGATGGCTAGTAGCTAGGAAGTGGCTTTTAGAGATACCCAAGGTTGATGGGGGTTTTTTTTTAAACCATTTGCTATTGATGGTGAAAAGGTAGGGTTTGCCCTCTTCATGTCTACTCCTTCCAAATAGTTGTATCCAAAATGGTTTTTTCCCACTCTCTACCCTGTCCCCTGTTAAAACAAACAGGGATTTATGTCCCGCTCCTCAAAACATGTAAAATTTGTACAAAAATATCTTCTATGAAAATGATTTGTAATCTGTAGACTTAATACCTGGGAGATGTCTTGATGTGAATCCCATCCTTTGGGTTGTGGGGTTTTTTGTTTTCTCCAAATAAATCTGATCTTTAAAGTTCATTTTAATGCTGAAATTCTTTGACAGTACATAACACTTCATACTTCCAGTGCTTTTTATTGGACTCTTCCCCCGTGACAAGTCTGCTATCCAGCCCTCCCATCTCCTTCTTAAGTTCTCAGCATTGGGTACCATTTTGTGCAAGTACAAAGGGCGAGGTTACAAGAGGAGGCTGTTGAGGCCCAAGAACTGGGAATTCACATCTGCTCCCCTCCAGTATTTTTGCATGGTGTTAACTTCTAATATCATTTGAGCATATCTACAGTCCATTTCCTATGCTTTTTGTTTAAGAAGAAGTAGGAGCTCTGGGATAACTCTCCATGTCTTTGAGGCAGTGCCTCCATAGACCTCCACTTTCCAGCAGTCTGGAGAGGTGCTACCTCTGCTTTCCCAGATTATATTGCACACACACAAGAGAGTTCTGGTTGACAAGCTGGTCTGGCTTACAGCTGAAGCTACTTTTCTCTTAATCATCGCTCAGACTTAGTGGGAATTTTCCAAACATTGGACAGACTGTTCATTGTTGCAAGGAAGGAAAGAGGTTAGGAGAGTGGCAGAGAATCCTTAAGGTCACAAAGGGGTGGAGCATAGCCCAGGAAACTTCAGTCAACAATTTTTGGGACTCTGAGCCAAGGAGAAAGGGGGATGGGATATGAGGGGAGATGGGAGCATAGTTACACAAGTGGCTTTCCAGGGCCAATTGCAGCAGCTGTTCTAATAGTTTCTTGCCAGCGCATTGATCTCTTCACAGTTGGGTAAGAGGCTCAGTGTGCATGTAGCCTATCCATGTGGGTTTAGGTAGAGAAGGAAAAGCCCTTTACCTGTGGAACCTACAAGGCAGGCTTGCTTAACTGCAGGAATCAGTCTCAGTCACCTATAAGCCTTGGTTTCGAGCCACTCTCACTGTAATACTGAGGTCTGGGTGAATGATAGGAAGTAGAGAATAGGATTGGGAAAGGCTAACTTTAAGGTTTATGTTGGATGGGCACAGAAAAGTACAGGGAGGAAGGAATACCCTCTACTGTGTCCCAAGAGGGTAAAGTTAGGGGAAAGGTAAGTGCTGGTATGCCTGTCATCCTCAGTCATGAAGGTGTGGACTCTCTCAGAAGCCAATTTTGAGCGACCAGAGGGTGCAGGTATGGCATCCTACTTTACAAGGATCAGCTTTAGGTTGTTTGGGTCCCATCTGTGTAAGAGGCCACATAACATAGCCTAGTTTCTCCTAAATAGAATCAAACACTAGGCTCTGGATCCCAAGGCAGTGAGGGTCTCAGTGCCGAGGACGTCACCTCAAGTGCTAAGTGAGCCCGCAGCATCTGGTTTCTCAGGAAGTGGGAGAGCTACACATCTCCTGAGAAGCATTATTTCCCAAGTAAAACTTTCTCGGCAAAGCATTATAACCCATAGGGCCACAAGTGAAGGGGGAACTCGCCTTCCTTCACCCTCTCACCTCACCAAAAAGGAGTTTGGATGAAGCAAGCTGTGCTGCTCCCCACCCAGCTGCAGCAACCTCCCGCTTGGACAATACATGCTCTGTCCTCAGGCAGGAGATCCGCCTCTGGATTCAGCTCTGCCCCTTCCCCCACTCTTCCTGGTTCCCAGCGCCCAGCCCTGTTCTGAAGTTCCCCTGACCTAGTGCTATTCCCAACACTCAGTGCCCTCCTTAGTCCCCCACACCAAGGATCTCGGCGTACTCGGTCACAGGCATGAGATCACCCCAGACCATGGAAGAGGGGGTTCAGCCTTCAGTGCCAAGATGGGCTGCCCTCTGCATATACAAGGTAAGAACCTACATGGAGGAAGGGATAGAGGGTGTTACCAAAATTATTTCACCTTTACTAACATCATCCTGGCTTTTCTCTTCCCTTTCTCCTTCCTTTCTGAACCTCCTAGTCCTTAGGACACCTGGTTGGCCCCATGTGCCACCAATTTTTATTTCACTCCCACTAAGCCACTTCCTGTATAATCTTTCACTCTCTACAGCCTCTTTCCTGCAGCCTCCTTCCCCCCTGTTCCCTGCGTTGAAAGCAGGCATGAAGTCTGAGCTGGTCATACCCATCTATGACCCTCTTCCAATTCTTTGGTACCTCAAAAGGGGTTTTTCTTTAGGAACAGCAACACCAGCTTGAGTGGGATGCTCTAGCCCTGCCCACCATTCTGGGATCCAATCAAGTGCCTCTGAATCTCAGTCTCTCCCTTGGAACCTTTAGAGATTAGAGCCTGCCCCATTAGCATGTATCCCAAGGCCCAGTCAAAGGCCCTAATGAACTCTGAGATGGGCAAGGTGTTAAAAGAACTAGCGTACACTCCGAAGAAAAAATTTTCATACCTAAATTACATAATCAAATCTTGCCAAAATACATAGGATGACCTACAGTCCTGCCCCTATCCCAGTACCCTCTGATCCCTGTTGCTCTCCTAACTCCTGCCTCCTTTCCCCTCTTGCCAACCTCTTCTCTCCCCAGTTCCATTCCAATCCCCCAGCCCCTCTTCCGGAGCCTAGTGACTGCTCTATTGGACACCAGCTCAGCCCAGAGTAGTAAGATAAAAGCTCCCCAGTCCCAGCTACATCCACCCCTCCCAAATGCCAGTCTCTGGGAGACCCACACAGTCATCATGCACTGCTTCACAGCCTCTTCCTCGTTGCCAGACTGGACAGATTGGAATCAGGTGCTCCACCCCCTAGTAATCTGAACCAGATTTCCCAGCCTTTGCCAAAGGCAAGATGAGCACAAAAAGGATAGAGAGTTGGAGGTCCTTAGAGCTAGTGTGGTACTGGCTGCTTTAAGCAGGCATTGGGCATGGGGCCTTGGGCACTGGCTCCTTGGAAAACCTTTACTCCTCCTCCTCCCGTTTTCATCATGGAAAATTCAGTGGGGGGGGGCGGGTAGAGGAGGGGGAAAATTGCAGGAAGTGCTCACTGCTCAAGAACATTTGGGAATCTGGGAATGGGAATAGATTCAGAGCTTCTAGAAAGACATCCCTTCTTTCTATCTTTCCCTCAGACACTGCAAAACAAGGGAACGAGGTTAGACCACAGAATGAACTTCCACGTCCATTGAGAAGCCTGAGGCTTGAGTTAAATGAGGAAGACTTTTTGATAGAAGTCTCCTAGGGAGTGAGAGTGATTGTCCAGATGCAAACCAGGGCGATGGATGAACTGGAGCTGCTTGGTGGTGGTGGGGAGCTGGACTTGATGGGGAGAACAGGTGAGACCTGAGAAGTCTCCCATGAGGCAGAGAACCAGGAAAGGGTGTCCAGAGACTAATACAAGTGACAGCAGGTATCTTCATCTGAATCTAGCGCTTCCGTGGGTAGGTGGCGCTAGCCCCATGGGGCCAAGCCGCAGATGAGTCAGTCGACTTCGGAGTCAGGCCCAAGCCCAAATTCACTCCTATGGAAGGCCCAGGCTGAGAAAGGCCGAGGCATTTCACTGTACTCTGTTTCTAGTGCCTCCTGGACCTATGTGTCCACCTTTTTTACTGAGTGTTTGGCTCGTATGGTTTTTTTTGGCCTGTATCCTGCCGGGTCACCCTCTCCCCATCTGAGATTTTCCTGTCC
This sequence comes from Pteropus vampyrus, assembly GCF_000151845.1. Classification (NCBI taxonomy): domain Eukaryota; kingdom Metazoa; phylum Chordata; class Mammalia; order Chiroptera; family Pteropodidae; genus Pteropus; species Pteropus vampyrus. Next base: position 2,812,678 of record NW_011889057.1, on the reverse strand, counting down.
CTGTGTCTTGTGTGTCCACCTTCCTCAAAATCTCTCTCCCTATCTCTCTTCCCCTCTCCGAGCGTCCCTCGGAGTCTCTGCGCTTCTCCTTCCTCTCAGCTCTTTGTGAGCGGGGTTCGCAGAAGAAGGTGGGGAGAGAAGAGGGAGAGGAGGAGGGCGAGGGGCGGGAGCGGACGGAAGGTGGGGATTGGAGCTGGGCAGGAGGGAGGGGAACAGGGCGGGAGGGAGGAGAAGACGACACGAGCGCGGTGGGGCGGGAGGGA
>NW_011889057.1:2598063-2812365 GCF_000151845.1 Pteropus vampyrus | reverse complement strand
TTCTAGGGCCTGGAGAGATGGGAGAGGGCCACCTCTTCTGCTGTCCCTATAGACCCCTGCTAACCCCTCTTCCTCCCACCCTCCTCTAGTCTGCAAGGTGGCCACACACAGAAAATGTGAAGCAAAGGTGAGTATCAGGTGGGGGAGGGAGACCGGGTCCGTTCTTCCTCTGAATCAGGGTTCTCTAGCTACACTGGCATCAACCCTCCACTCCTTTCATCATTGGAGAACCCCTGCTGGCATGGGAGAGGGTGCTGCACTGGGCCCTTTAAGAACCACCCTACTCCACCGCAGGTGAGTGGCTGCGACGCGCGGGGCGGGAGGGCGACGGCGTGTGCGTCACGGCCGGAGGGCAGTGCCGGGGGCGGTCGCCAGGGGGCGCGGGGCTGCCGGGGCTCGAGGGAGAGCGGGGCGGGAGCCCCGGGGCTGGGGGTCGGGGATTGGAGATCCGGCGGGCCGAAGCGAGCTGGGATAGCTGGCAGCCGGGAAGGTGACTAGGGGGCGGGGTGCAGGCCGCGGTCACACTCCGGTCACGGCCGTCACGCTTCGCGTGTCCTGGTGCGCACACGCCGCCTGGGCATGGTACTGCTCCGTCTCGCCACGCACCCGCGCACGCCCTCACCGAGCGCCGCTCCTCGAGCGCCGCGGGGCATGTTCCCGCGCACGCAGGCCCTGGAGCCCGGCGTCACTGGCGGCGCTCGCAGGCCCTGGCCTGGAAGTGCGTGTGAGGGTTTTCCTTTTCTACTTCACATCTGGGGAAACTGAGGCAGAAAGCAGGCACAGATGAAGCTGATACGACTTTCCAGCCCCACTCTTCGGCCCCCTTGTGCGGCTACTCTCAATTCTCCAGATCCCTCTGGGCACACCCACATACCCGCCTTCCTCCCTCGCTCTTCCCTGGGCCTCACCCCTCCTCCGTGGCGCCGGGCTCCCAGCCTCTCATCCAACCACAGCTATTTCCAGGAAGGGGGAGTGTGGGTGGAGGGGTTTCTCCAAACAAACCAGAGGCTTTGGAGTGTAAGGGGGCCAGGCTGGGGGAGAAGCTGACAGGCTCTGGAATGTTCCAGGCAGGAGGAGGGTGAGGGTCCCCGGGGGCCTGGCCATGCCTTCCCAGCCCTGTCCCAATGAGCTACTTTTCCTCTCAGCACCCGCTGAGGGATCAGCGCTCTTCCATCTCCATCTTCCCTCAGAGGTTCCCCAAAGAGTAGGGACTCAAAGTCATGCTTCCCTAGCCACCCAGCACAGGGGGTAGTTAGTGAGCCACTCAGGTGAAGAGCGAGAGAGGATGTTTGCAGACCTGTTGCAGGTGAGGGCGACTGCTAGGTGAGGGGGCTTTCAGCCCCTCTGGAGGCAGCCGGAGTAGAAAGAAGCATGCTAGAGGGGTCTGGGTCAGGGTATGTGCAATAGGAGCAGAGAAAGGCACCCATCCCACTACAGTGTCCCTCCTCTCCCCAGCAGGGCTGGGGACTGGACGTGGCCAGGCCCAGTTGCCCACACTGGCCAGGGGCCTGGAATGTCCTGGGAACCAGCCAGAGCTGGTGGGGTGGGAGTGGGTTGCAGAGCCAGTGCCCCTCTCTAGTTACAGGCTAGGGGCCCAGGCTTCGCCACACAGATGCCTCCCTCTGGCCAAGGTACCCTGGGGACAGACTTCTTAACCTGGAAGGAGAATTAGTGCTTCAGAGGGGAAGCCTCAGGCTAGGCCCAGCTCAAGCAGGTCCAGGGAAGTGTCCTGAGTGAGACTCTTACAAGGGGGCTCATGCCAGAGAAGGCAAGATTAGACCAGCTCCGTGGGCATGAGGGAGGGAGAGGGAAATCTAAGGACCTGGTGGGAGCTGCCCTGCTGGGGGAGTTGCCTGAGCTCTGGGACATTCAGTAAACACCATGCAAATGAGGGGGGGGCATATTTGTGCATTCAAGTGACAGCTAGTTCAAGGGTCTGCTGTCCAAGGCTTGGGGCTGAGGACCCCCAGGCCATTAACCCCTTATATCTTCGGAAGATTACTACCCCCCTTTCCAAGGCCCCAATCCACCTCTTTCCCTTGACTCCCAGGACAGGAAGTTGGCCATGTTCCCAGGAGGGAGGCAGGAGGCCCACGGAGGGGGGTAGAGTATGCATTGGGAGGGGGACCTCCTGTCCAGTCCTCAGGTCCTGGAACAGCTGCTAAGGAAGAAGAGCAGAACTGGGAAAGCCATGAAGGTAGTACTCAGGCTTTGGGGGAGGGAGGCAGCCCTAGGGCCTGGGGTGGAGGGCCGAAGTGGCAGGGCTCTAAAGAAGGCCTAAGGATCTGAGATATCAGGAAGAAACAAGCCCAGGAAATGAGTGAGTGGGGAACTGTCAGGAGCTGAGCAGCTGGGGGCTCTCAGGAGAAGGGCCTCAAATGCCTTGGGCTGTGGCAGAATGGATCACTCCTGTGGGCAAAGCTGTCATCTGGCTGGAATTTGCCTTCCAGTGTGAATGGGGGAAGGGGGAAAGGTGAGCTCATTTTCCTTTTTCTACTTCACAACCGGTGAAACTGAGTCAGGAAGCTAGCCCTCAGTCTCATTTTCCCTCACCCTCAGGGTACACTCCGGATCTTGGGCTGGCTGGAGTAGTGACTCCTAGCTTCCCTCCGTCCTCACTGGAAGTCCCCAGAGAGCCTGAGAGTTCTGGCTGGGAGGCTGGCCTGGCCAGGACACGGTGTTCCCCGCTGGCCCTTGAGCCCTGCCCTGAGACCTAAATTCCCACCCTGCCCCCACCCTGCCCTGCCCCACTAGTGACTGGATCTCAGGATCCCTGCAGATCCCTGGATGAGGTATATCCCTGGGCATGGGGCAGCTCCAGAGCAGGGGATGTGGAGGGCAAAAGATGCGGGGTTGACACTCCCAGCAGGGTAGATCCTGGGAATCTGATCTCCTGGCCTCCCCCACATCCTCCCCCACCCCACTTCCTGGAGCAGCGACCTGCCTCCTTCCCGCCTGTACTCCCCTCCGCTTCCAGGGCTGGGCTTCTCCTCACACCAGCCAGACAGCCTACCCTCCACCCAAGGGAAGCGGCTGCCTCCGCCAGGCTGCTTCCAGGAAGCCCCAGGCCAGGCCCCAGCATTGTTCTGGCCCCACGGCCAGCACTTCAGCCAGCCGGACACCATGAAGTCCAGCGGCCCCGTGGAGAGGCTGCTCAGAGCCCTGGGGAGGAGGGACAGCAGCCGGGCCACCAGCAGGGTAGGAGTGCCCACTAACTGGGCAGAGGAGGGGCGGGGTGGAGGTGTGGACAGTGGAGGAGGGGTCCAAGACTCAGGCCAGACCCTCCCCCTCAGCCTTCTCCCTTTGCCCTGCATCCCCCTCATTCTGCCCCTTTGAGGTTGCCAGGGCTGTGGTGTGAGCAGCAGAAGTTTGGGTTAGAGCAGAACCTGGCGTCTGTTTTGGCTCCTCTATAACCTCCCTGCCCTAGCCCAGGCCAACCCTCACGGTCCTGGCCCCCCATATACCTTCCAGGTATACTTCATTGTAGGACCTTTCCGGATACCATCCTGGATCCCCAGAGCAGGGCTAAGAGATCAGGCGCCTTCCCTGAGCCAAGAGGTTTGGGGGAAATGGGGAGGGGTTGGTGAAGGAAAGAAAAGAGGTGGCCAGGTCTCAGGAGTGCCTTAGACACTGGGGGTTTGCTTTCCGCTGACATCATCCGTGTATGCTGTTCATACTAGTTGTACCCAAGTTTCCTAGTGGGTCTGGCAAGGTTGATCCAGCCCAGGAGAGTTCAGCTACTGGTTTAATCCAGCTGCTTCAGGGATGGACAGCCAAGAGACCAGAGGTACTGCCTAGGTCCCCATGCTGGGAGGCCTAGAGGCCCCATCACTCCCTTTCTCCACATTTTCTCAGTCTTACCCCAAAAGCGGCAGCTCAGGGCAACATGAAACAATACTATAGAAGGGGCATGGGGCAGGAATTTGAACTCCAGAGGAGGAGAAAAATGGGTAAAAGAGAGAGGAGGCAAGGAGGTAAATGGTCCCCAGACAGGATGGGAGGAGTGAACCACAGTGGGAGGGATGAGACAGTAGGAGGAGGCCTGGGCCACAGCGAGCATCCCAGCCTCCTGCTTCACTGCACCTCTGGGTGGGAAGGGTCCCAACACAGCATCTGGTCCACTCCCTTCCCCCATTCAATGCTGAAATCCCACTTGACCTTCCTCAAACAATGGGGTGTTCCCTACAGCCAGAAGTAAGTAGCGAGGCAGCTCAATATTTTCCCCGATGTCATGCCTCTGCCTCTCCTTTCAGTATTACCACCCGCCTCCTTACACAACTGCTGCCTGCCGCCTCAATGCACAATGAGTAAACATGTTCTGGGAAGGGGAGGGAATGTCAGCTGCCTAGAGCATGGGGACAGCAGGAGTCAGGGGAGCAGAGCTGGCTGAGGCCACTCCCTGCCAGGTCAGTCTGGTGCTACGTGACTGACATCCTACATTCATTTCTGGACCCCCTGCTGCTCACTGTGTACATGGGCCCCCATCTGAGGAAGGCAAGATGGGAGGAGAAACAGAACCCCATAGAAGAGAGTTAGAGAGCACCCCTACCAGGAGGAAATCTCTCGGGTTTGGGGTGGCAGTGACCACAAGGGTGTCACACGCCAGGGCCACATGAGGGGTCTAAGAGATCCCTTGGGGAGGAAACGACCCAGTGACAGTGACACAAGGGGCCAGATTCCATGCACTGTAGAGGACAGGCCCCACAACTGGCCGGAAACAGCTGTAGCCAAGTGTGTCCTACAAGTTTGGGGACTTTAATTGGGATGGAGGAAGAAAGGAACCAGTATAGTCCTAAGATCTTGGCCCAGTCCCAGAGACGGGCTGGCTGGGAATGGACACCTCTGTCTGTGTCTGTCCCTTCACCCAGCCTAGGAAAGCTGAGCCGCATAGCTTCCGGGAGAAGGTTTTCCGGAAGAAACCGCCAGTCTGTGCAGTGTGTAAGGTGACCATCGATGGGACGGGCGTCTCGTGCAAAGGTGAGGCACCCTGTTCTGTGACTCTGAGAGCCTTCACCCAGCATGACTGTGTCACACAACTCCAGCTGGCAGATGCACAGAACATAAACCATAATGTGCGTGCCGCCCCTTGACTGGGCAACATGAGAGCAGAGAGGCAGCTGCTTCCGTTCCAAACAGCTCTTGCTCTCCATGACAGACACTCTCAGCAAAAAGGAGACCCAATACTCTCCAACACCTTCCCACCCTGACCTGTGACTGGTGGCTTTTCTCACCCCCTTCCTCATCACCCCCACCTACCCTAGAACATTATCCTGGCTCTCTCCCATCCTGGCCTGGGAAGTAGTACCCCACTACCATTCTCTGCCCCTGTTCCCTCACCCCATCTCAATGCAGTCCTGGAAGTCCCAGGGTCTGGTTCTAGGGCCTGGAGAGATGGGAGAGGGCCACCTCTTCTGCTGTCCCTATAGACCCCTGCTAACCCCTCTTCCTCCCACCCTCCTCTAGTCTGCAAGGTGGCCACACACAGAAAATGTGAAGCAAAGGTGAGTATCAGGTGGGGGAGGGAGACCGGGTCCTTTCTTCCTCTGAATCAGGGTTCTCTAGCTACACTGGCATCAACCCTCCACTCCTTTCATCATTGGAGAACCCCTGCTGGCATGGGAGAGGGTGCTGCACTGGGCCCTTTAAGAACCACCCTACTCCACCCCCTGGAGGGCTGGCCCAGGCGAGTGGACGAGACAGCGACAGCGTTTGTCTTGGTGCTGTGCCCAGGCTGCAGCTGGCGAGAGGGTGGGGGTGGGGAAGAGGAGGAGAATGAGGAGGAGGAAGGGTGGAGTGGGTGGGTAGGGGAGCAGGATTTCAGAGACTGGGCCGCCGGATGGGCTGTGCCTTCCCTCTGGGGAAGGGGCCTCAGGATGCCTGGGTGGGTCTCATCCTGGGCCCTGGAGAGGCTGGGCAGAAGGTACAAGCTGTGGACATCAGCTTGTCCCCATTGTCAACTGGGGACCTGCGAGCCCCATCATGAGGAGGTTCTTTGGTCCTCTTCCTGCAGTGCAGGGGTTCCCAGGACCTTGGAGCTGGCTTTGGGGAGCTCTGTACCCAAGGGCGGGGTCTAATGGTGAAAGAGGCCAGTGTCCGTCCCTGGCCATGGACTGCCTGTATGGCTCTATATATAACTCCTGCCCTGTAGCTGGATGAATGGGGGTCTGTGTGGGCATGGGGCTAAGAGCCAAGAGCAACAAGTAGGGGGCGTGGGGGTGTGGGGGATCGAGAGGCCAGAGGGGAGGCTCCCTTAAATAGAGGAACCTCAGCTGGAGCCTGTGCCCATCTCCTGACAGCCCCTCCACCTTCTTGCTGAAACTGAGGGGTGGCCCCATCCTCGAGTCCAGGAGAGCCCATTTCACCAGGAGCTTAGGCTCTCACTCGGGTCTTCTTTCAGGTGACTTCGTCCTGTCAGGCCTTGCCTCCTGCAGAGCTGGTGAGTGTGCTCTGGGATGAGGTGGGGGAGGCAAGGAACCTGGCTTCGGTGTCCAAAGGTTGGGGGCGGGGAGCGGGAGGTTACCTTGAATGGACTGCTGTGGATATTGGTCAGCCTGAGGGAAAGGGAAAATACGTCTGGGCCCTCTGTTCTTCTTGTCCTCTGGACCTGCTGAGACTAGAATTCTTCTCCCCTGGCCCAATACAACCCTCACAAGGGACACTGGCAGGCTGTCTCCATTATCCCCAGAACCACACTGGTCCTTGCCCCTGCCCTAACCACTCCCTTTTCCGCCCCCATCTCCCTCTAGCGGAGAAACACGGCCCCCGTGCGGCGCATAGAGCACCTGGTAAGGTGATGCTGGAGAAGGGGTGAAAGAAGGTAGCTCTGGGAATAAGGACCTAGGTTCCTTCTGGGGACAAAAGTTCATGGAACTCTGGAGTGGGGAGCCTAGAGTGGTGGGGCGGGGGGCACCCCAAGAGATGCGCATCATCTCATGTTATCCACCAGGGATCCACCAAGTCTCTGAACCACTCAAAGCAGCGCAGCACTCTGCCCAGGTAAGTGAGGGCCCCGGGAGTGATCCCACATGAGCCCTTTCCGTGGTTCTCACACTCCCCCAAAGAAGTTCTCTGGGACAGCCCTCCTCCCCTCCCAGACGATTCCATTCATTTTCGGGACCCGGGAGGCCTCACCTGCCGCGGTCCAGACACTCTTCCATTATACCAGACCCCTCCGGGAGCCCGCCCCCTCCGTTTCTTACGCAGGCTTCTCTTCCCAGGAGCTTCAGCCTGGACCCGCTCATGGAGCGCCGCTGGGACCTGGACCTCACCTATGTGACTGAGCGGATACTGGCTGCCGCCTTCCCTGCACGGCCCGACGAGCAGCGACACCGAGGCCACCTGCGTGAGCTGGCTCACGTGCTGCAGTCCAAGCACCGTGACAAGTACCTGGTGAGGGGCGGGGCCTGCCGCAATCAGCTAATGAGAGACCTGGGAGATCCAGATGGGCCCTGGCTACCCGCTGACGTCAAACCCTCGGAGGCGGGGCCCGGAGGTGCAGGGGATACCGCCTGGGAGCGAAGACCATCGGGCTGCCACTGCTGGGCAAGGCCTTAGCAACTTCCTCATTTTGAAGAAAGACTTAGGGTCACAGTGGGTGACGCCACCTCCACGCATCGCCGTGCCTCGCTTCTTGAGGTCACTTCCATCTAAAGCCCCCCAATTTCTTGCAGCTCTTCAACCTTTCAGAGAAAAGACATGATCTGACTCGCCTAAACCCCAAGGTAGGAAAGGATTAAAGCCGTTACCCCGAATCACTCCCACCCAGAAGCCCCCAGCTTCCTCGTTATTAATAGTAGCATTTGGCATCTTCTTCACTATTAAGAACTTTCCCATATGCCATATACTTGAGACACCCCAAAGCATGGTGCAGCAGGTATGGACCCATTGTAAAAGTGAGGAAAGTGTTGAGGATGTTGTGGACAGCCAATAGGTTGACCTCGCCCCAGACCGCTACACCCTGTCCCTTTTTCATCCATTTCTCTTCACTTATGGCCCCCACCCCCAGTTCCGCCCCTGCACTCTCCTCCCCAGGTCCAGGACTTTGGCTGGCCTGAGCTGCACGCACCCCCGCTGGACAAGCTGTGTTCCATCTGCAAAGCCATGGAGACCTGGCTCAGTGCTGACCCACAGCATGTGGTCGTACTATATTGCAAGGTGGGCTGGGACCTTGGGTTTCCAGGGCTGGGGCGCCCTCAGCCTGGGGCCCCAGCAGGCCCTCCATCCCTGTCTCTATCCTCAGGGGAGCAAGAGCAAGCTCGGGGTCATTGTCTCTGCCTACATGCACTACAGCAAGATCTCTGCAGGGTGAGGCTTCCCCGCCCAAGTGTCCCCTTCCTCAATGGCCCTTCCTCTAGCTGGTCCTTGAGGAACCCATCTCCCCTGAAGCCCACCTCTGTGTTCAGAGAGCCATTTACTATAAACTTGACATTGCCACCTCCTTTTCCTCACTTGTACCTCACCACAGTTCCTGGCAGGTGATCCATAGTAGTTTCCTGGGGCTGCTGTAACAAAGCGCCACAAACTAAGTGGCTTAAGACAACAGAAATTAATTGTCTCAGTTCTGGAGGCTAGAAGTCTAAAATTGAGGTGTCAGCAGAGCTGCACTCCCTCTGAGACTATGGATAGAATCCTTCCTTGCCTCTTCCTGGCTTCTGGTGGTGGCTAGCAACCCTCGATGCTCCTTGGCTTGCAGCTGCATCACTCCAATCTCTGCCTTCGTCGTCACATGGCCGTCTTCCTGTGTGTCTGTGTGTCTGTGTCTCTTCTCTTCTTCTAAGGACACCAATCATATTGGATTAAGGGCTCACCCTACTCCAGTATGACATCTTAACTAATTACAACTGCAACGACCCTATTTCCAAATAAGGTCACATTCTGAGGTACATATCTTTGGGGGGACACAATTCAACCCATAACATGGTCTTATTGCCCCATTTTACAGATGAGGAAACTAAAGTTCAGGGTACAATTGCCTGAGGTCCAACAACTAGTAAAGTGACTTTACATGGGTTTCTAGTTCTCTTTACCACAACTCTAGACTTCCTCTAGACTTGGGGGAGGGTCGCCCCTCTCATCTCTCCCCTGGAGCTTAGGGATGGGAGTCCAGGATGAGGCCAGGTCCTCATCCCCTGAACTGCCTCCACTTTTCTCAGGGCAGACCAGGCGCTGGCCACTCTTACTATGCGGAAGTTCTGTGAGGACAAGGTGGCCACAGAGCTGCAGCCCTCCCAGCGCCGGTGAGTAGCATGGGTGGGGATGGGCTGGTGGAGCAGCTCCCTCCATGGCTACCAAGGCCAAGTTTTTCTCATTCACATAGCACACCTTCATGGTGCACTTCTGATATGCCAGGCACTGTGCCAAGTGCTGAGAATTCAGGATAAACAAGGTCCCTGCTCTCATGGCGCTTACATTCTAGTAGTGTAAAAGGCAAGAAACCTGTGACAAATAGACAAGATCATTTGGATGATGACAAGTGCTATGAGGAAAATAAAGCTGTCTTTTGGTAGAGAGACTTGCCAGACGGTCAGGGCCTGCCTCTGTAAGACAAAGGTCTGGGGGAAGAGCATTCTGGGCAAAGCGGGCAACAAGTACAAAACCTTTGATGCAGCAAGAAAAATTGAGGTTAGATACAAGGAAGAACTTTCTGGCTGCAAAAAGAAGGAAGTACTGAGGAGAAGGGCAGCCCTTCCAAGTGTGAGTGGGGGTTGTACACAGTTGAAATGATACAAGGGGACCTCCAGAGGAAGGGGCTTATGTTTTCCTTGATATACCCCCCACCAGATATATCAGCTACTTCAGTGGTCTGCTGTCTGGCTCCATCAGAATGAACAGTAGCCCTCTCTTCCTGCACTATGTGCTCATGCCCATGCTGCCAGCCTTTGAACCTGGCACAGGTGAGTCCACCTGGGAGCTACTCCATGAGGAGCTATCCCCCACCCCCTCCACTCAGCACCCCTCATGTGCCTTCTTCTTGCCCCTCCCCATCCCCCCAACTCAGGCTTCCAGCCCTTCCTCAAGATCTACCAGTCCATGCAGCTTGTCTACACATCTGGAATCTAGTGAGTGCTGTGTTCCCAGGCCCCTGCTCCCCTGGGCCCCTGCTCCCTGGAGTCCTTTTTCTCCAGCTTTCTCAGATACTTGGGCCTCCAGCTCCAGCCTCTGAACCTGAAAACTAAACCACCATGGAATCCATTTTACAGAAGGGGAAGCTGAGGTTCAGCTAAAGGTCTCTCACTCAGGGCTCAGACTCCCATCTCCCAGCTCCCTCCTGACTCTTCACAGCTACCCCTGATTCAGCTCTGCCTTCTCCTCTCTTCCACAGTCATATTGCTGGCCCTGGTCCTCAGCAGCTTTGCATCAGCCTGGAGCCAGCCCTCCTCCTCAAAGGCGACATCATGGTGAGGGGGCCTTGGCAACAAGGGGAGTCTTAGGTATGGGGTAGGGGCTGGTGTTGTCTCGCCATCTCCGGTGAATCATAAATTCAAGCCAGATTAGAGAGTGAAAAAGGACTCCCCTAGATGGGGGTCATCTTGAGGTGGAAGCAGGGCAGAGCTGTGGCCAGACGGTCCCCAGAGTGGAAGCACCGAGAAAGCGTAAGTAGACATGAGGGCCCGATCCCAGTCTCCCTCTCCCAGGTGACATGCTATCACAAGGGTGGCCGGGGGACAGACCGGACCCTTGTGTTCCGAGTCCAGTTCCACACATGCACCATCCATGGATCACGGCTCACCTTTCCCAAGGACCAGCTGGATGAGGCCTGGACTGGTGAGTTAGAGACAAGTTGTGTCGGGCCTGGAGCCCAGGTGAGGGCAGGCAGGGGACCTGGCTTCTCATTGTCCATTCCTCACAGATGAGAGATTCCCCTTCCAAGCCTCAGTGGAGTTTGTCTTCTCCTCCAGCCCCGAGAAGATCAAAGGTAAGAGCAGGGCCTGGGGTTGGGGCTGAAGGCTGTCTCCCTGCTCCTCACCACCTGGGCCTTCCGCAGGCAATACCCCACGGAATGACCCCTCGGTCACTGTTGACTACAACACCACAGAGCCCGCTGTGCGCTGGGACTCCTATGAGAACTTCAACCAGCACCATGAGGACAGTGTGGATGGTGTGTGCAGCAGGCCCAGGGGTGGTGGAAGGTTTGGGGGGCACAGTCCTTCCTCCCCAGGCAGACCTACCTCCCAAAAGACACCCCCTGAGCCGGAGTCTCCAGCACTGTCCCCTCTCATTAATTCTCTCTCTTTTCTCTGCCTGCTCCCCCTCCCTGATCCTCTCCCCACTCAGGCTCCCTGACCCATACCTGTGGCCCCCTAGATGGCAGTCCTTATGCCCAGGTGCAGCGAGCCCCCCGCCAGACCCCACCAGCACCCCCTCCAGAGCCACCCCCACCCCCACTGCTGTCTGTCAGCAGCGACTCTGGCCATTCATCCACACTGACCACGGAGCCAGCCACAGAGTCCCCTGGCCGGCCACCCCCAACGGCTGCTGAGCGGCAGGAGTTAGATCGCCTCCTGGGAGGCTGTGGAGTGGCCAGCGGGGGCCGGGGGGCTGGGCGCGAGACAGCTATCCTGGATGACGAAGAGCAGCCCGCCATGGGTGGAGGTGCCCACCTTGGAACATATTCAGGCCACAGACCTGCCCTCAGCCGTCACTGCTCCTGCCGCCAGGGTTACCGAGAACCCTTTGGGGTCCCCAATGGGGGCTACTACCGGCCAGAGGGAACCCTGGAGAGGCGGCGGCTGGCCTATGGGGGCTATGAGGGGCCCACCCAGGGCTATGCCGAGGCCTCTGTGGAGAAGCGGCGCCTCTGCCGATCACTGTCCGAGGGGCCATACCCCTACCCCCCTGAGCCGGGGAAACCGGCCAGTGGGGACTTCAGCTACCGCTCCCCTGGCTACCGGGAGGTGATGATCCTGGAGGACCCTGGGCTGCCTGCCCTATGCTCCTGCCCTGCCTGTGAGGAGAAGCTGGCTCTACCCACGACAGCCCTATATGGGCTTCGACTGGAGAGGGAGGCTGGAGAGGGGTGGGTGAGTGAGGCTGGCAAGTCTCTCCTACACCCAGTACGGTCTGGGCACCCACTGCCCCTGCTGGTGCCGGCCTGCGGGCATCACCATGTCCCAATGCCTGACTACAGCTGCCTGAAGCCACCCAAGGCAGGCGAGGAAGGGCATGAGGGCTGCTCCTACGCCATGTGCCCTGAAGGCAGGTATGGGCATCCAGGCTACCCTGCTCTTGTGACATATGGCTACGGAGGAGCAGTTCCCAGTTACTGCCCAGCATATGGCCGGGTGCCTCACAGCTGTGGGTCTCCAGGTGAGGGCAGAGGGTATCCCAGCCCTAGTGCCCACTCCCCACGGGCTGGCTCCATTTCCCCGGGCAGCCCTCCCTACCCACCATCCAGGAAGCTGAGCTACGAGATCCCTGCAGAGGAGGGAGGGGACAGGTATCCGCTGCCTGGGCACCTAGCCCCAGCAGGACCCTTGACATCTGCAGGTAAGGGGCACTGGGGCGGGGAGTGCCCAGGGCAGAGGAGGGTCCTGGAGGATGGTGGGGAAGGCACAGAGTGAGAAAGAGCTAAACCATACAGAAGGCCTGTTCCTGACTTACAGCCTCTCTTCTCCCCTTCCCTGTAGAGTCACCTGAGCCAGTGTCCTGGAGGGAGGGACCCAGTGGGCACAGTACCCTGCCTCGGTCTCCCCGAGATGCCCAGTGCAGTGCCTCTTCAGAGTTGTCTGGTCCCTCTACACCCCTGCATACCAGCAGCCCAGTTCAGGGCAAAGAAAGGTAGGCAGGTACCTCCTTGCCCAAGCAGGCACTGAAGGCTAGGGGTGGGGAACAGCTCACAATGGGGGCTCTGAGGCCCTGCTGACCACCTGCCCTCCTTTTTACAGTGCCCGACGGCAGGACACCAGGTCCCCCACCTTGGTACCCACTCAGAGACTTAGTCCTGGTGGGGCTTTATCACCTGTATCTCAGGGAGGCACTGAAAAGGCTGCTGAGCTGCCAGCAAGAAGTGGACTTGAGCCTCCAGCGCCTAGCCCCTTCTCCCCAACCTCCTCGGCCAGCTCGCCCAATGACTGGCCTCAAGAGAGGAGCCCGGGGGGCCGCTCTGACAGTGCCAGTCCAAGGGGTCCTGTGCCCACCACACTGCCTGGCCTCCGCCATGCCCCCTGGCAGGGCCTTCGTGACCCCCCAGACAGCCCAGATGGGTCCCCGCTCACCCCTGTGCCTACCCAGATGCCTTGGCTTGTGGCCAGCCCAGAGCCACCTCAGAGCTCACCCACTCCTGCCTTCCCCCTGGCTGCATCCTATGATATCAGTGGCCCTACCCAGCCCCCACTTCCTGAGAAGCGCCACCTGCCGGGGCCTGGACAACAACCAGGCCCCTGGGGCCCAGAGCAGGCATCACCACCAGCCAGAAGCACCAGTCACCACGTCACCTTTGCACCTCAGCTCCCAGATAATGTCCCCCACCCCCCAGGTATAAAGACCTTGAGGGAGGGAGAGAGGGTGGGAAGGGGAGCCACCTTGAGAGAACCCTTTTTCCCAGAGAGAGGCATGGTGTGGTGACTGGGCACCCCTGGGGCCAAACTCACTCCCTCCCTGTCCTAGACCCCCCCATGCAAGAGAGCCAGAGCAATGTCAAGTTTGTCCAGGATACGTCCAAGTTCTGGTACAAGCCACACCTGTCCCGTGATCAAGGTGAGAAGCCAGCCTGCCCCACCCCTCCCACCCTCTAGGGCTCTATCTGGGCTTTGGACCCAGTCCAGCCTTCTAGCTGACGCCCTTGCTGCCTCCTCCCCGTCTCGGCGTTTACTCTAGGCCGAGCCTCTCTCTAGCAGGTGGTTCTTGGCTCTGGTCCCAAGGTGGTTTAGACTCCATTGTCAGTGCCCTGTTAATGCTAAAGTTCTGTACTCAGATGCCCAACACCATCACAGCTGTTAGGGCGAATGGCCTGGGGAGCTGTCTAGCAGAGCAGTGGGGCTACGTGAGGCTCAGTCAGCCACTGTGCAAACTGCTCCTCCTGCCTCCCCCAGCCATCGCCCTGCTGAAGGACAAGGACCCTGGGGCCTTCCTGATCAGAGACAGTCATTCATTCCAAGGAGCCTATGGGCTGGCACTCAAGGTGGCTACACCCCCACCCAGTGCTCAGCCCTGGAAAGGTACAGGAGGCCCAAACCTGAGGGAAAAGGGGAGTGGAGTGGGGCAGGGACAGAGGCAAAACAAGGAAGGTGGGGGTAGGTCATCCCACTTGGTGGGGAGGAACAGGAAGTGACTCTCCTGCTCTGGAAAGATTCCCAGAGAACGGGAGAACAGGGGAACTTGGAATCTGATAAAGCCATTCTCTCCTTTCCTGGCCTCTCAGGGGACCCTTTGGAACAGCTGGTCCGCCATTTTCTCATTGAGACTGGGCCCAAAGGGGTGAAGATAAAGGGCTGTCCCAGTGAGCCCTACTTTGGTGAGAAGCAGGGGCTGGGGAGGCTATACTGGGTTTGTTTAGGGAGGCCAAGGGATCTGAGGAAGTTGGCGAGAAAGCTGGGCACCTCAGGATGTTTCTCACCTTTCACTGTAGGCAGCCTGTCCGCTCTGGTCTCCCAGCACTCTATCTCCCCGCTGTCTCTGCCTTGCTGCCTGCGCATTCCCAGTAAAGGTGGGTGTTTTATCATCTCTGTTCTCACCTATCCCTCTCCACTGCAGCCAAAGACAGAATCCAGGGTCCTGGTTCCCAGCCTGCTTTTCCTTGGGATGGCAGAGGGACTTCTCCAGCTCCTAGGGAATGCTCCTCTCTACTGACCTGCTCTGTTGGCCCTCATTTCCCTTAGATCCTCTGGATGAGGCCCCAGAAGCCCCAGTGCCCCCCAACATGAGCACAGCGGCAGACCTCCTGCGTCAGGGCGCTGGTAGGGGCTTCTCTCTCCACCCTTCCCTCTCTCTGGGCACCAAGCGGGGCACTGCAGATATAGGCATAGAGCACTGAAAGGCCTTGGGGTGGGTGGGCCCTGACAGATGCTTTTAACCCATGAAGGCAGGGGGAGCCTAATATTTGTAGGGTATGAAAAAGGGGGTCCTCAGTTCAGATTCTCATTATAAAAATGAGAATCCTGGAGAGGGGACTTGTTAGAATACAGATTCTCAGGCCTCCTTCTAGCATTTCTGACTAGGTCTGGGGGATTCATAGAATCTGCCTTTTTCACAGGTTACCTATGTAATTCTAATGCATTTTGAGCAGTGTTAGCAGGAGAAAGTGCAAGAGCTGGTGGTGTGGGAGCACTAGGGGGAGACAGATCTGGGGTCTGGCAAAGGATCCCCCCAACACACTTCTTGCCCCCGTAGCCTGCAGTGTGCTCTACCTGACCTCAGTGGAGACTGAGTCACTGACTGGCCCCCAGGCAGTGGCCCGGGCCAGCTCTGCAGCTTTGAGCTGCAGCCCCCGCCCAACACCAGCCATTGTCCACTTCAAGGTCTCAGCCCAGGGCATTACATTGACAGACAACCAAAGGAAGTGAGTATGTGTTCTGAGCCCTTGGGAAACCCCAAGCTTAGGCCCCAGGGGCTCCAATTTCTGGGCGTTACCCTGATCTTTCCTTCACAGGCTCTTCTTTCGCCGCCATTATCCAGTGAACAGCATCACCTTCTCCAGCACTGATCCTCAGGACCGGAGGTGACCCTCCCTCCCAGCCCTTTCCTCCTATAGCCCCACCGTGGCCCATCAGGCCCCATAGACCAGTCTCCTGCTGTAGCTCCTCATTCAGTAGCTACTTCCTGGGGTACATTCCTTCACAGTTCTTTTCCTTCTGCAGATGGACCAACCCTGATGGGACCACCTCCAAGTAAGCCTTTCCATGGGCACAATCTCTTCCCTCCACGGGATCGAGGCACCTCCTTTCTCCCCAACCCTGGCTCTGCAGTCCCCTGTGAAAGGGGTGCTGAGCCCCCTCCCTACCCTGCTTTTGTGCCTCTAGGATCTTTGGTTTCGTAGCCAAGAAACCGGGAAGTCCCTGGGAGAATGTGTGTCACCTCTTTGCAGAGCTTGACCCAGATCAGCCTGCAGGTGCCATTGTCACCTTCATCACCAAAGTTCTACTGGGACAGAGAAAATGAAGGAAGGCCACAAGCTCGGAGCCCACATCAACACTGCACCCTTCCCAGCACCCCACAGCCCTCACTTCCCCTGGCCTAGACCCAGGAGACCCGGGAGCTGGCCCCCTCCTTTAGGAATGGGGAGTGGGCATGAGCCTGGGACACTGCTCTCCTTCCCCGCCCCCAGCCTGCTAAGCTAAGTGGATGGGCAGTGAGATGACCTTGCACGTGAGATGGCAGAGATGGGCATGTGAAGGGTGAGGAGGCATCAGCTATTGAGCTCTGGAGGGGATCAGGACAGCCCTACCTGCACAAGAACATCAGCCCTGGAGAGGAGCCAGCTCCACCCAGCTGCAGGTCCCAGAAGGCAAGGAGAGGGCAGAGAGGTGTGGGAAGCAACACACTCCCTCCTCTGCCTTCCCCTCTGAACAGAGAGATCAGAGTGAGATCACATGAAAAAGGGGGAAAAAAGAGTCTATTTTTGTCTAATAATAAAGAATTTCTATAATGTTTAGTTGGAGCTGGAGTTGTGCATGTTCACAGGAAGGGCAAAGCCTGCTTCCCAGGGGCACACCTGTGCTTTCTGGGGGCATTCCAGGCCCGACACCAGGTCCATGGGACATATGCAGTCCCCATCTTTGAGCTCACATGGGTCCACATGTCCCAGTGAGCAAGATGACCCCACTTCCAGCCATGTCCCTAGCCCTACATACTGATAAAGGACTCCTGTGCCCCTGCCATGCTGATAAATACAGAAACTCCATCTTTATTGGCTGTATAAACATCTGTCTGTACATACATTTCATACATCATAGTGCAGGGCCTGAAGGGAGGGCCCAAGGTGAGGCCCCAGCAGCACAACAGCTCCCCCTTTCCCCAAAGCCCTACCCGCTCTGTGCAAACCAAGGCCATCAGCTCCTGCTCCCTCTTCCTCCCAGGAGAAGACACTGTATGCGGAGGCGGTCAGGGGTCAAGGGGGTAGGAAACAGGAAGGCTTGGTCAGGGAAGACACATGTTAAGTGCTAGAATCAAACACTGAAGCAAAACAGGCAACTGGCACAGGCAGCAAGCTGGGAGATGGGGTAGGGCAGAAAGGGGAGTGAGGGGCCAAGTTGCCCTCTGGGACACTTGGCGAGGACTCTGGGGTCTTGCCCTCTCCAAGGCAGGAGAGACATGCTCTGGAGTCTCAGCTTGCATCCCAGAGAACAAGAGACAAGCGTGCCATGGGTAGACCGAGAATGGAAAGGCAGAGATAGAAACTAAGACCCCAGTCCCCACGACCCAGCACCTGACAGCTCCTCTCTCAAGCCATTAAACACATAATGGGCACCCACTTACGTGTGTCTAACTAGGGGAGCCAGAGACACAGATTCTCCATGGGACTATGGTGCCTGGACAGGTGGTGAGAGAGAAAGCCAGCTCTCAGGACAAAGAACAGAAACCCTAGAGCAGTCTTCTTGGGACAGTAGTCAGTGGAAGGAGAGAAAGCCCAAGAGAACCCCCTAGCCCAGCCAGGGAGAATGACAGCAGCAACTGGTTCACACAACGAGAAGAGAGAACAAAAAAGAAAATGCAAAGAGAAATACTGTGGCAAACAGGACAGGGGCTGTCTCTATTCCATCCTCTGTAAAGCCTCAGGCCCAAATAGCAGCTGAGACAGGGTGCTCACTCCTCTCCACTCACATGGGCCAGTGGGAAAAGGGGTATGTGGAGCCCACTTACCAAAGCAAGTGGGACCCACCAATACAATACCACCATTCTGTGGGCCTATTCCTGTCCAACCAGGAACTCAGGCCCAGGGACAGATGACAGGGGCGGCACCAGGTCAGAAACATGGGCACAAAAGAGCTTGGCAGGGGCCTGATTTGGTTGAGATGGAGTGACTATATACCCCTGGGGCCTGCCAGGTAAACAAATCTTCAGAGAAGTTAGGAACTGGGTACCTGGTCCTGTAAAGGGGGAGAAGAGGGAGACGGGAAGATATAGGGGAGAAGTCCCTAGCCACTCAAGGGGTGCAGGTCCACTTTGACTTTCTCCCCACAGCTCAGCATTCCAATTGTGGGGAAGAAGCCTCCAGAGGGTACAACAGCATCCTTCTTCCCAATGATCTTGCCATTCCGAGTAAAGAAAACCTGGTGGGTAAAAGTGGGAAGAAGAGTGGAGCAGGCAGCTCTGGCCTCTTCTCTGAGGATGCTGGAGCTGCACAGGCCTGAACCCCACTCACTCCCAACTCTCAGCACTTTTTGTGGAGAGATTTGGGGTAATGCAAGGAGTGACCACAAGAGGGCGTCCTGAGGCTGGAAACCAGTCTTTCAACCAGTCTCCCCAACCCAGCAGCGCTCCTGTTACCTCAGAACAGGAACACGCCTACAGCAGTGCCAGCCCTTTCCCTCTTCTGGCTCCATTTTCTATTTCTACTAACGCCAGCCTTGCCTAGGCCCAAGAACCCTAGTCCAACCCTAACCCCTCCACACTCACCACCACCTTCTTGCCCTCATGCTCCTGCTCTATCTCTTCCCCATCTTCTTCCTCTTCCTCTTCCTCCTCTTCCTCTTCGCCTTCCTGGTGCAGGTACATGACATTCCGGACGTTCCGCACAGCTCGAGCAGTCGGGGACAGTATTACTGTGTCACAACTGTCATCACTGTCACCTAGGAGGCCAGGAAACCTAAGCACCTGTGGTACTGCCCCCTCCCTCTGCCCAACCAGCCTGGTTGGCCACCCTCATCCCACTCACCCTCACTGTCCAGAATGTAGTCCCGGGGGAACATGATTCCACAGCCCATAATGTCCCCTTTGTAACAGCGTGGCCCAAAGGGGTCCCCCACTCCACTGCCATGGAAGATCTTCCCATCATCTGTTGGAGGGGAGAAGACACACAGTGAAGGAGAGGCTGATACTCTACATTCTCAGAGCGACCCCTGCTTAAAGTTAATGCTACCTTACCTATCCTTTCCTCCCTCCCTGGCCCTGAGGAAGGGAGGAAGGAAGGTGAAACAAAGATGTAGAGATGCACTAGATAAAAAAAAAAAAAAAAAAAGTCTTAATGTCTGTCCACTCTAGGGGCTAAGGGGGAAACTCAGGGAGCTGGTCAGAGAGAGGAAACGGCCTGGGGAGGGGAAGAGAAGTGGGACCAGGAGCTCACAGATTGGCCTTTCTAAAGAAAGCCCCAAAGGAAATCAAGCAGACCAAAAAAAGAAAATGCAGAATCTGCAGGAAGGGCGCAGAGGGAGCCAACTCAGAGGCCTGGAATGTCCAGTTTGGGCCCTGATCCCCCGCCCCTGCTCTGCTCCCCTGGCTTTTAGAGCTGGGAGGAAAAACACAGATGAGGAGAAAGCACTAGCAGCTTGGGAAGGCAAGCAGATGGCAGCAGGGGAGTCTCTCCAGCCAGATACTGGAGACAGGCCACTTGTGAGGGGTCAGGAAAATAAATATCCCTATACCTCTATATCTCCCAAAACCCCAGCTTCCCCAGGACAGCCCCTGCTCACCTGCATGATAGGCTACAGACCCTCTACTCCAGCCAGGGTGCCTGTTCTTGGGATAATCCTGCAACAAGAAAAAAAAAAAAAATCTATGGTGCCACACACAAAAGAAAACAAGAGAGAGCAGTGTCTGAACCTTCAATCTTCTGGAATAGGCTACAACCAGAAGGCTGCTCACCACCCCGCAGCCTCACCCATTTCGGACACTTGAGATTGAAGAGAAAGCAAGGAAGATGAGAAAGGTTTTTGGCTTTCCCAGCTGGCTGCCACCACCGCACATCCAGGTCTCAGTGTGTGTGGTGCAGTCACGATATTCAGGTCCTAGGTCACTTGGGGTCTGTACCCTTACACGGCACACACACAAAACCCTGTTCTGTCTCAAGTTAAGACCCTCCCTCAACAACCTGGCCCCTGATTTCCTCGAGAACTCCCAGCCCCATCCCAACAGCCCCTGAGTTAAGCAGCTCTACAGGCAAAAATAGTGCCCACCTTCCGGGCCAGCCCCAAGGCGATGTAGCATTTCTCTCCCGGGTCCACGATCTCCACCTCGAAGTAGTGGCTACGGGTGCTCAGTGGGTGCCGGGCCTGGGCCAGCCCCACATCAACGATGCTTTTGCCCTTGCCCAAGTACTCCAGCAGCTGTGGGGGAAGTGCAGGGAGATAGGGAACAGGCTGACACCCGCCCTGGAAACCTGGTCCCAAGGCAGTCTGAGGACCAGTTTCCTGGGTCTGACAAAAAACCCTGGATAAAAGGGAAAGGATCCTAGAGATACAGTGTGGCCTCAATGTTCTAGGCAAGCACAGGGAGAACAGAGATGGGGTGGGGATAGCGAAGCTGGTAGCATAAGCAAGAGGGCTGAGCTCTTTACTGAATGCTGTACCCACCTGCCTACTGAGCCAAAGCCCTTCTCCTTGCTTTTAGGGAATGGGGAGAGCAGCACAGCAATCCAGATGGCAGAATGCCAGGAACCACATTCGGGGTCTCTAGGCTACGTCATCACTTCCCTGGACCTAACTCTGCTGGGAAAGGTCCTTCCAGGGTCCCCCGAACACAGAGAAAAGGAAAAGTGAAGATTAGGCTGAGAGGAAACCTGTCGACTTTCACAGGAGGCCTAATAGGGATAGATTAGGTACCAACTCCAGATGTTTTAGGGAGGGGAGATAAACTCAGAAGCCAATTCGGTCTGGAATGGGACCTACATAATTTCTCAGGATCTTTGTTTTACTTGGCTTTGAACAGAGATGTTCATAGCTGGATCAGAGAGGTGCTGAGGGGAGCCAGGAAACCCAGAAGGGTCAGCTCTACTCCTTCATTTAATGTGAGGGAGGGGAGCAGGCAGAACAAAACTAGGAAGGCAAGCTTTCCTGTTCCTGGCCCCTCATGACTCTTTCAAGTTGGAGCAGAGGTGTGAAGGGGGAAGAAAGGGGAGATGACTGATGGGCTCTTGGAGCTCTTCAGTCCAACGATGGTCCTGCCTGGGCATGATGAGGCAGCAACCCCCAATCTGGGAGGATTTATTTATCAGTTGTCATGGTTATAGTTGGCCTATGACTCAACCCCATCCTTTCTTTCCCTCACCCTCAGCATCACCTGGGATTCCATAATCCTTTTTTAATTAGCCAAAGTGCCCCTCAAGATTTTCTTCTACCTTCTCACTCTTCTAGCCCTGAAGAAAATACATTCCCTGGGGACCTTCTCCACTTCTCCCAGGCAAGCCTTAGGGTGCTGGCCTCTCATCCAGCAAAGAGCTCCTGCCTGAACAGGAAAGGAATTATGCTTGCCTGCACCGACCAGCATGGAAGTCTCTGTGCTTTTAGCAAAAGCAAGTCCTGCTTCCTCACTACCCTCTTCAGAGAGGACAGAAGGTCCCCTTCTCAGCTCTGGATCCCCTAAGGCCTGCCACCTCAATTCCATCCTCCCCACCTCACCCAAGAGAACTGGAGGTGGCGTGGGGGGATGGTTCAGGGGAAAAGCCAGAGACTTAAGGGAGACCACCTAAATCCATGCCCAGGCTGGCTCTTCTCTCATCCATACAGCCAGAGCCTTACACATCTCAGGTTACATTGGCTCTTTTCTATTTACACTCCTAGCCCAGTCTTCTCCAGTATATCACACTGCTGTCTTTCATCAGAGAGGGATCTGCTGCATCACCTGAATTTCTGTGTCCTTATTAAGGGCCACACTATTTGAATTGTGTTTATGGTTCTCTGCGTGTTCTCTGCTCGGCCTGGGTTCGTCCTCTGCATCTCTCCCCACAAGCCAGGAGGGGTGCGGCTTGATGCACATTAATGAGCTTTCACTCCATCCAGACTGAGCAGCCCCCAGCCCACCCAGCATTGCAGAACTGGGTGGGGGATCTCACAGCTGCCCTTACACTCCATCCAACTGGCCTCGGCATAGGAAACACAGTGTTTTCCACTTCCAGAGCCAAGAGAGCAGATCCAGACCCTGATCCTTGGGAAAAACCCGCCCAACCGTTCCTTCTACCTCAGCCCCGAGGAAGGCAGAGTTGCAGTTTTGTCTATAAATAGGGTGGGGATGCTTCCTTAAACTAAAAGGCCAGGAAAATGACACACTAACATGGGACTCTAAAACCCACTCTCCACTCCATGGAGCAGTTATGACTACCGCTGGCCTGGAAGACTAGATCCTTGTATATCTTGCCCTCTTCAAGAGAGGAACCACCCACCCCTCAGGGTAGAAGCTATCCCAATTCATCTGATCCTCTTGGATCTGCTCTCCTGCTCATGAGCAAAGTCCTCTCAATCCCTTCAGAGCTTTCTCAGAGGGGTGAGGTGGGGGAAAGTCTGGCCTCCCTGACAGATCCTTGTTTGAGTCTACTCCTCCCCTCCTTAGACTAGGGCTGTTAGGAAACTACAGGAGAAGAGAGTGAATTGCTAGAAGCTTGATGCTGGTGCCTCAGATGCCAAGTCTGAAAGAGAATCAAACAGACCAGAGTTCAAATCCTAACTCCGATTACTTACTAGCCACTAACCTTGAGCTAGTGACTTTCATTTCTTTAAGCCTATTTCTTCACCAGTAAAATCAGGATACTACTACCTGCATGTCTAAAAATAGGTGAGACGACTAAATGAAGTGAGTGTCAACTCCTTAGCAGAGCCTTGAGGCCAAACAGGTGGACTCGATGCCACAGAGTAGAGGCTCCAGACCAGAGTGCAAGGATCCTACTGCACCGCACCCTCTCCTTGTACCAGTAGCACCTTCTCAGCTTCTGCTCTCCTGTTGGTATCCGCCCTTCTCCTCGAGCCAACAAAGACCCTAATCCTTCTTGACAAGAGCAAGGAAGGGCTCAGTGCCCCGAGGGCCTAAAACAGCTGAAACAGGAACCAAGAACATGCACCTCACCAGCCAGCTCAGGCCCCAACATGGTCTCCTCCTGGGTTGGGTCCGTGGAGGACCCCTGGGAGGGTGAGGCCTCATTCACCCCGCTTTGTGTACTAAAGCTGTTACCCTGTCACTAAGGAGTTGTCAGAGGAGCTATGAACATGAAACAAAGACAGAATGAGTCTAATCCCCCAGCTTTACTGACTACCCCCCACCCTCCTCTCATTACCTCACTTTGCAAGGCCTGGGGGCAGGGATGAGGTGAGGGGCAACACTCCCATTCCTGAGCAACAAGAATTCTTCAACACCCTTAGAGCACTTGGGAGGGAGAACTCTTTAGGAGGGGAAACTGAGGCCACAGGAAGCAGGGGAGGAATCCCACTCAAGAAGGAACCAGGTATGTTGATATATAGATACTTAGATTAAACAAACATGACTAAAAATTAACAACTGTTGAATCTCGGTAGTGGGTATATGGATGTTCACTGTACTATTTTTTTCAACTCTTCTGTATATTTGGAATTTTTTATAATAAAATGTTGGAGGGGAAAAAAAAGGGTCAAGAATTGAATTTGCTCTTCTTTATGGGAAGAACCAGTGGGGAGGAGAGAAGATAGGATAATTGAGACTCCAAAACTGAGAGAAAGGACTAGGAGTAAAAGAATTCCCAGGCAGCCAAATAAACTCACCTAGAAGGGCCTTGGCTGAAGAAACTAGACAGGAGAATCCCAGGAAAGTGGGAACTGAAGCCCAGGAACTCTGGATTCATCTTAGGAGAAGGGGGCAGGAAGAGGGGAGATGACTGGCTACAGGAGAACAGGCTTAGGTAGAAGGTAACAGCACAAATTAGACAATAGAAAGGCAGTAGGTAGGGGTCAAAGAATGAATATCTGGGTTTAGTTCTGCTACTAATTCACTTTTTGACATTTCAGCAAGTCTCTTCACTTTTCTCTGGGGTTGTTTTTTCATCAACAGTACAACAAGAGGATAGTTGGGAATGTGTGGTTGTCACACTGATTAGGGGAGAGGGTACTAGCATCCTATGTCTGGGAGAAAGGATGCTAAACATCCTGCCCATCAAGGAACTGTCTCACCTAAAATGGCCACAGCCGTTGAACTGAGAAACCCTGCACTGGATGGCACCAAAGCCTCTCCCAAACCTTTATGGTTCTAAAGAGTGCTCTCCTGGGAACATCACCCAGGGCAGGAGAAAAAGGCTTCAACAACAGCAGAGGTCTGAGGTCTCAGGTAAAGGTCCCCCACACAGGGGAATGGAAAAAACTAGAAGGGCAAAGAGGAGAATCAGCTGTGCTAGACATAGAACTAGGAGGCACAGGCATGGCCCAAATGACCTCTCCCAGGCTCCTCCAGGCTAACACAACCCTGATGGCTGGGTCAGAAATACAGTGCATGGTCACAAGAGGGAGGTCAAGAAACAAATGGGGATAGGAGACCACAGGGATGGAAGAAACTGGGTGAGACACCCTCATTTGAAAGATGGGATAGTTGGCAAGAATAGAAGGCATATGTCCCTCAGGAAGCACATGTCCAAGTCTGCCCCAGAGAAGAGTGTTCAGGGAGTATTGTGCCCACCTTGCCAGCTATTGCAAGCTATGGTGAGGGTCTGAGAGATAAGCAAAGTCAACAGCTTATGTCTAAGAAAGAAAAAAAATTCTTCAATGCATGGCCTGAGGGCATGGGGTGGGGGAGAGGGCAGAGAGGAAGGAAGGCTATTTATAAATGTATACAGGATTCTGCATCAATTAGAAAAGATTGCCTGGGAGGGGCTGGGAGCAGAGTGGGGACAGGTCCAGGCACGGAAAGGATGCCAGGAAAACACTCTTGAGGAGAGGTCAGGGATGAGAGCTGGAACATAGCCCTGGCTTAGTCCCAAGTTCAACTCTGCAGATGTTGTCAAAATGATGGTGGAAAGTGAAAAGAAAGAGAAGAGATAAGGGTCAAGGAGTGGGCATCTAAAGCATCCTGGCTCTTAGCCACTGCAGTTCATAGACCCTTGTGTCAGGAGAGGGTGCAGAGAGTTAGGAGCAGGAGGGCACACTGTCTGCTGTTTTCCTTGAGTTTGACTCACCTTGAACTCCAGAAGGGGGATGGGGGGCGCTCCCTCATAATCCACTCCCACCCCCCACTGCTTCTGTTTTGCTATGAAAGACTAAGCTGAAAACAGCCTGGATTGGAGTGAGACGGCCAGAGGGTGGAGAAAAGGCTGAGCCCTGTACAAGAGGGCAGCAGAGGGACAATTCAAAGTGGGAGGCCTGGGCAGCCCACTAAAGGTCAGGGCAAGACCCCTGATTCAGCATCCCTTCACTCCCAACTGAGCATGAGGTGCAGAGGGGAGATATGAAAAATTTTCCTCTCTCAAGGTCCATAGGGTTGCCAAGAAAGTTTACGGTCCAGGGAAAGATTAAAGAAGGTATGACAATAAGATGTACAAAACAGCCAATTTGGGAGGGTCAAGGATTCTCACTGAATCTTTATGTGCCTCTATTCTCATCCTCTATAAAATGTAGGGGTAATACAGAAGAGATTAACATTGATGCTTACTCAACAAAGATCTCAAAGAACCTTCCCCCACATGCGTGGCACTTGTGACCACACCTGCCCCACAGCATGGTGAATGGAAAACCTGGGCCAGCTAAGCTGAAATCAAGCCTAAAGGGGCATCTGGGCATCCTGCCTCCCAATCTGCTCCAGCCTCTCAAAGACAGGTGTGCGGGGCAGCAGAGGACACCAGGTGCTGAAGGAAGCAAAAAAGGCAAAGGAGAACTACTATCTGTTCTAATAGTAAAGCTCTCAAATGAAGGGCAAGGGAAGAAAGAGAATCAGCACAAAGGAGAAAACAGATGAGGACTCAAAGAATCATTTCAAGGCCACGGGCTACTCTGCCAAAATTCCCATTTCCCTAAACCCTAAAAACGACATTGTCCTCACCTCCAATTCTAAGCAATTCAGCCAAGCTTATGTGGTCCACAGGTGTTCTGCCCAGCCCTCCCTACCCAACCCACTACTGCCCCACTGCCCCTTACTTACAGTTCCACAGACTCTGACATCATGCAGCCGGCCCCATTCATCCTCATAACTGTCCACCATCATGACACTGTCATCCTCACGGCCCAGCTCAGCATTGAGATGCAGCCGTACCTCCTCACCCAGGGAGTGCATGCCCACTGCTGGGAACAGCCCATCTGGGGACATGGGCATGATGGTGGAGCCCACCTGCAGTGGAGGGAAGGAAGGAGCTGACTTCTAACTCACTTTTCCATAGCTCATTTAATTCTCACAGGGTTCTTTTGACATGATGATGCAATAAATAATAATCACACACACTGACAGACAGTAAAACAGAGGTATAGAAAAATTCTAAAAGCTGTTAAATACTCCTGGCCAAGTAAGGTATCCAGAGAGCTAGAAGGCAAACACAGGTCTCTCAACTTGCTGCCAAATACTTTTGGTATGAGGGAGTGTGCAGTGGAGCAGGAAAGTACTGAGGCCTAGACACTGAGGGAGTAGGACCTCTCGGCCAAGGCCTGAGGAAGCAGTTTTCCCAGGGTAGGAAATGGTGCTGGGTAGGAAAAGAAAGAAGCCGTGTGGCTCTCTCCATGGGTTTTTATCTCATCTCTTCTCCACTACTAGTCTCTCCCTAAACATGGAAGGAGAAGTGAAACAAGGAAAAGAAAACACAAAAGGACACATCCTCGAAAATATTCTAGTGGAAAATCAGAGAAGACCTCCAGCTTATACAGCCAGGCCACAATCTCTTTTCTTCCTGCTCAAAATCCTCCCCCAAATCATCCAATTCTGTCACCCAGAACTTTTGCTCATCCTCCACTGTACTAACTGCCCCTCTGCATTTGTCATATGGATAATGTCCCAGCTTCCCCTGGGTAGGGGAAGTGCATTCTCCTACACACAAGAGACTTCAGAAGAACTTGACGCTGGACTGAAGGAGATGGGAACTAAGCCCGTGGGTCCCTGGGCAAGCCTCATCCAGCAGACTCTTATCACTCCCACAAATTCTTAAACAGCTTCAAGCTGTTTAAATCCTACTTGGGATTTTCCACTTACCCGCTTCCCATTTTTAGTGAAGAAGATCTGAGCAGTTTGCACATCAAAGGACACAGGCTCAATGCCACAGCCAATCCGGTCCCCGGAGTTGCACTTTGACCCAAACTGGCGGCCCTTGGCTCGGCCATTGTACAGCCTGTGGACAGAGCAGCACAGACACATGACCCAAGCCAGGCCTCCCGACTTCTCCCCAGTGTCAATAGCTGAGGCCACATCTCACTGCTCCCAGTCGCTCTGTGATGGAATCTACCTATGTCCTGGTGTGAGTCCCACCCTTCCCTCTAAGTCTGCAAACTTCTAAGTGTAGCCATCAAGCCACCTTTCTGTCCTAATCAGAAAAGTCTATAAAAATATCCCAAGATAGGTGAAGGAATAACAAAAGTCACTATGAGGCAGTCCTTTATATCTAAGATTCCTGAATCCAGAGGAAGAAGGTCAGGTTTCACAGGAGGCAACTCACTTGCCATCATCAGCATGGTAGGCTACAGAGTCAGGCAACCAGCCAGGCTGGTGATCCAAGCTGTAGTACTGAGGGACCAGCCCCACGGCAATGGTGCCACGGACCCCACTGTCCACAATAGACACCTGGAGGGAGAAGAGCAGGGCACAGTTAGCAGGGATGGGAAATGAGAACTGCTGGGGGTACAGGGGATGGGAGTTAGATATCAAAGAAGGCTGAGGCTCAAAGAGACAACACACATGGGAATCAGAGAAAGACAGGGCACTCAGAGGGAAACTGGGAGAGTGGGGGCCTATTTTACCATGATTACTTAGAAAATAATTTCCAATCGATGGAACAAGGTATGAGATGAAGTAGATGCCTGGATTAGGGAATAGGAAAAGACATAGGTTAAAATCCGGGATGTGGGTCAAAGTCTACTTAGATGAGGGGCAGAAGAATAGAAGGGACAGGGTGACAGGACTCCAGGGCACCTATCTCTCAGATCAGGCACCGCGCCATCCTGCGCTCTTTTTCCAGCCAACAGGACAGCCCTGATGGAAAATTAAAAGGCCCAGATCATGAATCTAGTTAAAAAACTCCTTAGAGCTTAATGATCTCACCCCCTGCTCTGCCCACCTCAAAGTAATTGCTGTCCTTGGTCAGGGGCCGAGAAGCCACATAGCAGCCAACTTCACCGGAGTTTCCATGGTAACTGAGGGAGGAATGAGTGGGGAGTTCCATTAGCAGCCTAGCCCAACAGTTGGGGGGAGGGCCTCAAGATCCCCAACCACCACCCTGCCAAGGCCAGCACAGAGGAGAATCCATTAGACCACACTTCAGGACATCTGCACAGACACCATAACAAGATACTCGAGGTCACCCACCCCTCCTGCTGCCTCCAGTCAGGGGCCAACCCACACCAGACCAATGCAAGCCTGGCTTCTTCATTTCCAGGGGGAAAAAAAGCAGAGATTCTCTTAATTGCCTATTATGGGTCTCACACTCCTGTCTAATCTCAATCCTTGATGCTGCAGCTTCAGCCCTTTTCCTTTGGCTCTGTCCTCAGAGGAACTGGAGAGAGGCTGGTCTTTATCCTCTCTACCAACGTCCTTTGTAGACTGGAAGACAGTTATTCAGTCCCCATGCCTGTTTTCCTGTCTCTAGGCTAAATAGCACTACTTCTTTCTCTCTTTAGTGACAACTTTGTGAGAGAGTTAGGCTCAGAAGGAGTCAAAGAAGGGGTTCGAGCCAGAAAAGAGAGAAAATAAACGCACACACAAACTAAAGGGTTGTGGAAGGTGGTGGGCAGGATGCTCTATATAAATGCCTCTCCCCAAACAGAAAATCCACTGCCTCTGAAATGGCCACTCTTCACCTAAGGCAACCCTGAGACGTAGGCAGGAGACCCAGACACTCCACAGACCCACTGGAGTCCTCTCAAAAAGTTACTTGGGCAACTCTTGAGGCCTCAGCAGTCTCCTGTCTCTCACATAACTGCTTCCAATGCAGACCAGGACAGTGACCCAGAGACACAGGCAGAAGAGAATGCAGGGGGAAGCAGCACACACCACTAAGGAAAACCTCAAGGTCAACATTCTCCTCCCAGTGCAGTGTAGACTGTCCTCTGCCTCTGAAAAAAACCCCTTTTCATCTCTAAGATCTAGCACAGAAAGGAAAATGTAAAAACACTCGCCTAAACTCACCTCAAAGTGTCTCCATCTACAAGAATGTGTTTGAACCTCTCCTGATACCGGAAAGCCCGGACCTCCCGAATCTCCCGGATCCGCCGGCGCCAATTCAGAAACCGGTAGTGCAGGTTGAGGTCATCCATCTTGTTCATGAGAACAAACCTGCAGGTGGGCAAAAGGGGCTTAAAAAGGGAGCAGGGCCCTAAGCAAAGCACCTCAGCCTGTTTGACCTAGAATGTGGAGAAGGCACTGGACTTAAAGCTAGTTGCCAAGATTGACCACAACAATCCCCATCTTCGTCCTTTCATTCAACATTTACTGAGCTCCCACTATGTGTACTGTTCCAGGTGCTAGGGATACACTGTGAAGAAGATGGATGGGACTTCCATTCTAAGAGGGCTTCCATTCTAGTCTGAGGTGTGACAGAAAATAAAAACGCATGAGAATGTTAGATAGTGGGGAAAAAAGCAGAGTGAGGTGATAAAGTATACGGGGTGAACTCCATCTAAGGAAAGCCTCTCTGAGAAGGTAACATTTGAGTTAAGAAGGAGCCAGGCACGTGACAAGCCCCAGAAAGAGCAATCCAGGCACAGGCGACGGCCAGGACACAGGTCTTGGGGTAGAAGAGAGCTGGCATGGTAGAGAAATAGAAAAGCCAGTATGGCAGGTGTGTAGGGAATGTGAAAGAGAATGTACAAGAGGATGAGAAGGCAGGAGCCAGATCGAAGACCAGGGGTCCTCAACTCCCAGGGCCGTGGACTGGTACCAGTCCATGGCCTGTTAGGAACCGGGCAGCACAGCAGGAGGTGAGCAGCAGATAAGCAAACGAAGCTTCATCTGTATTGGCAGCCGCTCCTCAGCACTAGCATCACCGCTCGTCAGGCATTAGATTCTCAAAGGAGCACAGGTCCCTGGTGCCAAAAAGGTTGAGGACCACTGCTATAGACCATAGTTAGGAGTTTGTATTTTATTCCAAGTATGATGGGAAACCTATTGAGGGTTTTAAGCAAGGAAATGACATGATGTTAAGGTCTGTCTGGTCTTAAAGATCATTTAGGCTGTTGGTTAAAGAACTGATCATAAGAGCGAGAATGGCGAACAATTAAGAGGTTGTCACACCAGTCCAGATGTGAGATGGCATCCACTAAAATAGTAGCAGTGAAGACTTAGAGTAGGATGATTCCATCCTGGTATTTAAAGCACCAACTGGTGCTAACATATGAATGAATGAAAGAATTTTTTCTGGGAGCCAGAAGTGAGAAAAAGGTGCGCTACTTTTCTCTTTCCATCCCCAAACCCTGATACAGGGGTCCCATCAAGGCCTGACAGTGCCCTGCACACAGTAGGTGCTTAGTAAGCCTTGGCTGGGCTGAATTCAAGCCCAATGCGCGTACTAAACCCTTTAGCAGTAGCTACAAGCCACCAACCAGGTGACTAGAAAGGTAGGCACCTGCAGGACAGCGGTAGGACTGCCTTCCCGGCACTCGGCCAGGATAGACCAGAGGCAGATGTTGGCGCCCCAGACCTAGGGGCATGTGATTGCCCAGAACTCCACAGCCATGACACCGGACAGGGGCGGCCGCAGCAGGCCCCGCCTCCATCCTGGGCACGGCCTGGTCACTCAGACGAGACCCGGGGGCAATGCGGCCAGGCTGTCAGTGTGACTACGCCAAGTCTCCCCAGGCCCCACACCCGGCCGTGGGTCCTGAGGGAGTAAGCCCCAGAGACCTGAGCGCAAGGCCCCGCCCATGAACCCGGAGCCCCAGGCCAGGACCCCCGCCTCTCGCCTCAGACTCTAGGGCGACCTGAGACCTCTGGGACACCGCCCCCGATCTCCGCCTACCGGGGCCGCCGCGTCCTCCTCATCCATAGGCCTCTCAGCTCGCTCTCTAGCTCTTCGGCCGCCGCCACCACACACATCCGGGTCCCCGCCCTTCCTACGCTCTCCGTCGCACGCCCCTCACCACCATTCCAACCAATCCGAAATGGCCTAGGATGAGAGGCATCTGCAAGAGCCAATAATAGGGCGAGGCAGGGTCGGGGCGCGCCCCGGTGAACCGGTACCTAGCGTTGGGCGGGGTCTGGTAAACCCGAGTGTCTGGAGGATGGGAGGCGGCGTCGTGGTGCGCGGGAGACGTGCTGGGCGGCTTTGGCATTGACAGGGCGGTCAAGGGATGGCTCCTGCCATGAGCGAGGCAATCGGAGAAGAACACTGCGCACCTACAAATACTGCGTTCCCTGAGCGCTCGTTCTGTGCCAGATCTGATGCTAAAAGCTTTGTGGGAATGTTCTTTTAATTTATTCAACAATCTTATGAAATGAATCTTGTTATTAGCTCCTTTTTGCAGATGAAGAGCCTGAGGCTAGCCTCCATAGTTTGTACGCTTAATGTAACAGTATGCTTTATATTCTCCTGATCTATGCTATTACCATGTGCTTTATATTCTCCCGAACTCCATTTCATGTCACCTTTCGCACATTCTGGAAAGGGCATTCCATTCTAGGAGAAGAGAACTTCAGATGCAAAAAGCGCAGTGGCAAGAAATGTCATGCAGTTCAGGAACAGAGAGGTTTGGTGTGACTTAATGAAAGTTAGACTGGAGTCATAATGTGAAGGAAAGAAGGACACTAATATTTATTGAACCCCTACTGAAGGTTGTTAATCGCCATTCTGAGGAGGACTTCCCCAATTTCCTCCCATCATCGAATTTCTTTTCCAGATAGGAAGGTTTTCCCCGTCTGTGTCCTCATATTATGTCTTTTACATCTCATTTATAGGACTTATTACAATCATACTTTTATTATTAAAGTTACTTCCGTATGTCAATCTGTCATTGCCTGACTGTGAGTTCCTTCAGACCCCGTGATTTATTGTAGGTACTCTACAAATGTTGAATGAAATGGAAACCATCATCATGTGACCGCTTGGCATACTGGAAATAAGACCCTGGATTACATAGTTCTGAAAAGTTACTCTCCCCAATTCGTCTCCAGCTCCTTCTGTTTCCTTTATTTCTTCTCTTCCACTTCCTCTTCCTGAGCTATGAAAATAGCCCGTCTAATGGGTATGTAGTGATATTCCATTGTGGTTTCAATTTGCATTTCTGTAATGACTAATGATATTGAGCATCTTTTCACATGCTTATTTGCCATTCATATATCTTCTTTGGTGAAGTGTCTGTTCAAATCACTTGCCCATTTTAAAAAATTGAGTCATTCTGAAAGTTCTTTATATATTCTGGATTCAAATTCTTTATCAGATATATGGTTTACAAATATTTTCTTCCAGTCTGTGGCTTGTCTTCTCATTCTATTAACAGTGTCTTTCAAAGAGCAGAAGTTCTTAATCATGAAAATGTCCAATTTATCAAGTTTTTATTTTAAGAATCATGCTTTTGGTGTTCTATGTAAGAAATCTTTGCCTAACCCAAGGTCACAAAGATGTTACCCTATGTTTTCTTCTGGAAGTTTTATGATTTTAGGTTTTGCATTTAAGTCATAATCCATTAAATTATTTTTATTTTGAAACAATTTTATATCTGCAAAAATAGTACATGGGATTCCATATACCTTTCACCCAATTTCCCCTAATGTTAACATCTTACATAACCATAATACAATCATTGAAACCAGGATATTAACACTGGTACAATACTGTTAAATAATTTCTAGACCTTATTCAAACATCACCAATTATCCCACCAATGTCCTTTTTCTTGTACAGGATCCAAACCAGGATCCCACATTACATCTACTTGTCATGTCTTGTTAGTCTCTTCTGTCTGGGACAGCAGTTCAGCCTTTCCTGAAGAGTATATGCCAGTTATTTTGTACAATTTCCCTCAGTTTCATTCTATCTGGTTTGCTCATTATTAGATTGAGGTTATGCTTTAACAATTTTCTTGAGATAAATGATTCATTTTGAGTTAATTCTTGTATATGGTGTGAGATATGGATCGAAGTTCATTTCTTAGTATATAGATATTCAATTGTTCCAGCAGCATTTGTTAAAAATACTATCCTTTCTCTACTGAATGGCCTTTACACCTTAGTGAAAATTACTTGAGCAAGTTAAAAAAAATACTTTTTTTTTTTAAAGAAAAGAAAAAACTCAATGTGTGGCTATATTCCTAGACTCTATTCTGTGGCACTGATTTGTCTTTATCTTTATGTTTTGATTACTGTAGCTTTATAATAAGTCTTAAAATCAGGTAGTATAAGCCCTCTAATTTTGTTCTATTTTAAAGTTGGTTTGAGCTATTCTAGAGCTGATCCTTTTCCACCTGAAAAATCAGCTTGCCAATTTCTACCAAAAAAAAAAAACAAAAAAAAAACTCAATCTTAATTTTAATTGGGATTACACTGAATCTATTTTATTGATTAATTTTGGGAGAACTGACATTTTAACAACATGAAAGTCTTCCAATCCACAAACATGGTATATCTCTCAATTTATTTTTCTACTTTAATTTATCTCAGCAATGTTCTGTAGTTTTCAGTGTGCAGATCCTTTGTCAGGTTTATCCCTGAACTATTCCGTATTTTGATACAATTGTAAATGTTACTTTATTTCAATTCCCAGTTTTCATTGCTAATATATATATAAATACAATCACTTACAAACATATGAAAAGATGCTCAACATCGATAGCTATTAGGGAAATGCAAATCAAAACCACAATGAGATACCATCTCACACCTGTTAGAATAGCTATAATCAACAGGACAAGTAATAACAAATGTTGGAGAGGATGCAGAGAAAAAGGAACCCTCATACACTGCTGGTGGGACTGCAAATTGGTACAGCCACTATGGAAAGCAGTATGGAGATTCCTCAAAAAACTAAGAATTGACCTATCATATGATCCAGCAATCCCACTACTGGGTATTTACCCCAAAGACTTGAAAACCCATATCCAAAAAGATATTTGCACACTGATATTCATAGCAGCATTATTCACAGTGGCCAGGACATGGAAGCAACCAAAGTGTCCTACGATAGATGACTGGCTAAAGAAACTGTGGCTCATGTATACAGTGGAATATTACTCAGCCATAAGAAGAGATGAAATACTGCCATTTGTGACAACCTGGATAGACCTCGAGATAATCATGCTAAGTGAAATAAGCCAGACAGAAAAAGTTGAAAATCACATATCACTTATATGTGGAATATAAACCTAAAAGCAACAAATGAACAGGACAGAGACTCAGGGACATGAGCAATGGACTAATGGTTACCGGAGGATAGGGGGCTGGGGAGGAGAGGAGTGGTAGACAGGGTAAAGGAGGTCAAATATAGGGGGGTTGGGGGAGGGTAAAGTGGGTAAAAGGGATCAAATATATGGTAGCTGAAGGAAACTGGACTTTGAGTGGTAATCACACAATAGAATATATAGATGTCAAATTATAATGTACACTTGAAATTATATAATTGTATTAACCAATGTTACCCTAATAAACTTAATTTTAAAAATACAGTGCAATCGATTTCTGTATATTGATTTTGCATATATTTGATTTTGATGTATGAAATTTAGTTGCTATTTCTCTAAACTTACTCTGATTGTCTAATATTAAATTCTAGACTCTCAGGACAAAATTTTAGGGAGGGAAAAATAAATATTTATTATAACCAGTGTTTTAGTACAGCCCAGAATACTTTCTTCAACAGATTTGCCAAAGACAGGCTATGGGAGGGCATAGCTGGCCTGCCGAAACCGCAAACAGCCCCAGGTTGTCTTTGGAAAGAAGCTTGGGGTAGTCTTACAGTTCAAGAAGAGGGAGAAGAGGAAGTCTAGTCTTTTCATGACTTTTCAGGCATCTTTTATCTATGATTTTATTAAATTTTTTCTAACTTCTTTCTTTTTCAGTCTGTGCTGTTTTTCATAACAATACATTTCTTCTGTTTATTCCCACACCACCCCAAACATAAGACTATCCTTCCTTTTATTTGCCTTAAAACAACCTCTCTCTGGCTCTAGAAATCACATGTGGTTTGAATATTTAGAGAATTTAGAGGGAAAAAACGTCTGTATTTAATTTATCCAAAGTCTTAATGTTTTTCTACATCATGAAAGTTTTTGTGTTGAAGTGAAAAGAGCATTGAACTTGGAATCCAGTGTATCTCACCACCGAGCTGTGTGGCTTTTGGTAAGGCATTTAACCTCTCTGATATCGCTTCTTATCTTGATATAATAATGGAACATTGTGAGAATTATGCAAAAAATAAATAAGCAATCAGTGAACTTGGGTCGAATCTGAATATCTCTGTCTCCTCTTCAGATTGGAGAGCCTTCATCTGTTTGGTTAGTGCTCACAGGCTGGTAGCCCACCTTGCTGAAACATTGCCTTTCCCTGCATCTCTTCCAGTCCAATGAGGTCTTCTTTCCAAAGCACATATTTCCAGCTGTAGACACAACAGTTTTGAAGCAGGGTAAGATCATTCATCAACAAATACTGAGTACCTTAGTGTGGGCCAAGAAATAAGTTAGACACTTTATTCATTCATTACAGAAAAATAAATAAATAATTGAGTGCCTACCATGTACATCACATGAATTATCCCTAACACTCATAACAATTCTGTAAAGTAAGTATTACAACTTCCATTTTATAGATGGAAAATAGAGGATATGGCCCCTATTTTAAAGGTGTTCATAAGCCAGTTAAAAGTAGACAAGACATAGTATATGAAAAGCTGCTAGAAGTACAAGACAAACTATAAGAGGTATTAAGAAGAGGCACATGATAAACAGCCACGTGGTTGTTAAAGGCAAATGCTGCTCCCTCTGCCTAGAGGCCTTTCTCTCAAGTCCTCTCACTCACAAACTTCTGCTTCTCTAAGAATTAACCAAAGTACCACCTCTTCTGTGAAGCCTTCTCTGATTCTTCCAGGCAAACTTAAGTTCTACTTCCTCTGTGTTCACTTGGCTCTTAATCCTTCTTATTCTTATATAGTGTCATTGTTGATTTGCTTGTCTGTTTTCTCCAGAGACTGTGAGCTCCTTGAGATTAGGGTAAACAAACTTATTCAATTACATTCAGAGCTTGATAATAAAAATTAGAGAATATGTGGTTAGAGAAGAAGGAGAAGTTTAAGAGTGTAATTATGAGCAAAAGTTCGGATGTTTGAATTCAAACAGCATATTTGGTCAAGGGGTAGGTAGTTCTTGTTGGGTAATAATAGAGTTATAGAACCAGTGGATTTAAAACCAAGGATATGGACTTGCTGCTAGAGTTAATAGGGAGCCATTGAAGATTTCTGAACAGAGGAAATTATATGCTCTACTTTCATTTCAGAAAGAATAGACTGGGTACAGAGTCTATCATATCTGAAAACTGGGCAGTCCATAGGAAACTATCATCATGGTTCAGGTGAAAGACAATGAGAACCCAAACCATCAGAAGCCATGGAAATGAAATATTTTCAGACCAGATGGGGGAACCATTAGGAGGGAGTAACCAACAGGAATGAGTAATTTCATGAAAAAGAAAAGAGTGGAGGATGACTGGGAAATTGAGAGAGTGATGAGACCAGTGGCAAAAAAATAAAGAAATAAAAGCCGAGGAATGTTTTGTGGGGGGAGATGATAAGTATGGTTTCAGATAGTTTGAGTTAGAAATAATGATAGGTGGAAATTTCCATTAGGAGCCTCGGAAATGTCTTATGATTATTTCTCATATTCTTCCTTCTGTTGCTTACTATTCTAATAGCTATTTCAGCCATGGCAACATATTAAGAGTTCAGAATTTAACCACAGATGTTCTGTGAAATGGCCCTTTTCCCAGACTAAGTGATCATATTAAAAGCCCTTGAGAGTGTAATCCATAGCCCATGAAGAGGCCTTTTGGAAATGGATTTGCCCAGCAGATGTTTCTAAGCAAAGACCTCCAACAAACATGCCCCCAAATTATTAGGAGGCTGGCGACAATGAGGCAAGTCATAGAGGGCTCAGGTGAGATCTGGATTCAAATCCCTGCTCCAGTAGTTCTTTCTTTAAAACCTTAGCACTCTCCTATAGAAAGAATATTGGGAATAATAAAATCACCCACCTTATAAATTTATAGTGGAGATTAAATGTAAAGGGCTTAGCACAGTTCTTGGCATATAGAAAATATTAGATAATGTAAGTTTTTATTATTATTATTATCAATAGTTCATGTGACCATCCTCTTACGGTCCCCAACCTTTTTGGCACCAGGGACCGGTGCTCCTATGAGAATCTAATGCCTGATGATCTGAGATGGAGCTGAGGCAGCGATGCTGGCGCTGGGGAGTGGCTGCAAATATGGATGAAGCTTCGCTTGCTTGCCTGCTGCTCACCTCCTGCTGTGCAGCCCAGTTCTTAACAGGCCACAAACCAGTTCTGGCCCATGGCCTAGGGATTGGGGTCCCCTGCTCTACTAGACTGTGATCTTGTTGGAAGCAGGAGACATGTCTTACTTATTTCTATATCCTCACCTCAGGACATGGCCAAAAATTGATAGTGACCACCAGAAGCTAGAGAAAGGCAAGAAAATGTTCTACTCAGAGTCTCAGGAGGAGCGTGGACCTGCTAGCACCTTGATTTTGGACTTCTAGCCTCCAAAACTGTGAAACAATAAATTTCTGTTGTTTTAAACCACCCAATTTATGGTACTTTGTTACAGCAGCCCTAGCAAACTAATACAATCCGTATGCATTCATATATATTTATTTCGTACCTTATTTAATCCAATATAATGTTATTTATTTTGTTGCTCAAGTTGTTTTCAGCTTTGACTAGTGGGAGCTCTTTCAGATTAGTTCTTATGTCTCTTTCATATCCTCCCACCCTTTTGTTTTTTTTTGAGTGCTTCCTTACTTTCTGGTTCTATAAGATGCTCCAGCTTATCTTAAATTTCCCTGCCCTAGACCTAGAATCAGCTGTTTCTGTAAGGAATTTTGTTTCCTTTTATTGGAGAATAGTATTTTGAAACCAAGATCGAAGTTCTAGGAATACTCACCACTGTTGGGGTGTCATTGCTTCTGGGCCCTCTCAGTGAAGGTAATACATGTGTTATGCTAACCATGTATACACACATATCTATACTTGTTTCTGTATCTAGCTCTGTGTGTGTGTGTGTGTGTGTAAAACATGAGTTCATACTGATGTCTCAGATTCTAACCAAGTACCACAGGGTTCATACTAGCCTTCCCCCTTGCTTATCTGTAAATTCTCTCCCAATGTCCATTACTTACTTGATCAACCTCAGTATATATGTAAAGCAGTTTCAAAAATTTGTAACCCATTAGCCCATGAGAGAAATTATCAACTAGAGTACAGTGTTTATGTAGAATATGCTGTTCTTTTTTTATCTTTAGACTTATAGTTTCTAGTCAACCATTGTTTTTCCAAAGTTACTTAGGTCAGCACCTTTTTTTCTTACCCCCTGCAGTGTGTTTACGCAGTAAATGTATAATACAGTTAGATTCATTTGTTACAGTCTACATTCTAGTATGCTGGTTGATTTTTTAAGTGTTTTTTAAGTGTTGGGGGGATGGACAGATAGAAACTCTTAGCTCCCTGAGAGCACAATTTTTCCCTACTTATGTTACATCCACATAAATAGATGCTCTATGACTCTACTGAATATACTTTTATTCATTTAATTACAAAAAAAAAAAAAAAAAAGCAAATTTCAGATCCCCAGTCACTGCTTCTTGTCTACCCGTGATTCCTAGCTCACAGCCATCTGGCTGACTCCGGCCCTGTCTAGAATACTGCTTTGCTCCTTTCCCAGCTCTTCTTTCTCTGATATCATTGGGATCCTGGGAATCTAGACAAAATACATATCATGCACACGTATACACACATACACTATTCTGCCCTCCTTGCTCCTTTATCTTTGTATCCGTTAAAGATGTGCTTTCCTATCTGAGCCTCCCTCCACTTCCATACCCATACCCATCTCTTCTCCCAAGCTCTATGGTAAAGACCTGTTCTCCTGAGGCCCAGTTTCCTTCTTCTATTGAACCCTGAACACACTCTGGGCCTCTTAACTCTTGGACCTTTACTCTGAGAGCAAGGAGGAAAAGAGAAAAGAGAGAGGAGGAGCTGAGAGGTGGGAGGGCCAAGACCACCCTTGGGGAGGGCTGGGCTCACTTAGAAGTATTTAATACTGAAGGAGCCTTAGGAAAGTTGCAAGGAGCTCCCTTCACCTCTCAATGCCCTCCCCCAAGACTGCCTTTGCTCCCACCAAAAACACTAACCTTTATTTGTATCAATTCCAAATCCTTGTATGGGCTGGAAGCTGGGGGCCCAGAGATGAAGAAAGTATGAGGTCCCAATCTCAAAGCACTCACAATGTAACTGGAAAAATAAGATATAAAAAAAATAAACAAAAATGTAAGATAGTAACACAATAATGGAGGTGAATTCAGAAGAAGGCAGACAGCTGGCTGAGCAGGTAGGGAAGAGGTGACAGAATTTGGTTTGCGGTAAAGGGAGTGTAGGGAGGGTTTAGTCCTTGTGAGCTAAAAGCTTAGAGTCCAGGGGAAGTAATTACCTCTGAGCACCAATTATACTACACCTTCATTTCCCCTTATCTCAGTTCAGGCCCAGAGACGGGAAACTGCCAGGGGTTCTGGGGAAGGTGATGCAACCAGCTAGCTGAAGATGGTGCACAGGGGTTCTGGGGAAGGCGATGCAACCAGCTAGCTGACGATGGTGCACTCCAGGGCCATTGTCCACAGGGCCATGAATGCCAGATGGGTTCTATGAGGCGTAGGGGGGTAGACACGGAGTACCACAAAAGGCCTTTGGGGAAGAGAGTCATACAAGCAGGACTGTGCCTCAGCAGGACAACTGGGAAGCTGTGTGTGGAATAGATGGCAGAAACGAAGGCTGGAGACCGGCTGAGGTCATCATAACAGTTCCCATCAGGCTTACAGACTTAGGCCATGTCATGATGTGATCACTGTCCTCCTCTCTGGGTTTTTTTTTAATCTATGGACTATGTCACAACTTGTCTTTCCTCAGACTGAAGCTCAAAAGGGTACTGGCAAGCCCCCTCCTTTACAGCCTTGTTCTCAAAAGGAAGTCAGCACCTGACAGTGCCATGGATTTGGAGGGAGGGGCTGGGCGTGAGAGATGCAGAATATAGCAATCAGGAGGACAGAGTGTAATGTGCAAGAGGAGGAGGAATCCCAGCAGAGTTTATTTATGGAAAAGCCTAAGTTATAGCCCAAGCTATTTAGCCTTTTCACAGCTCTGGCAGAAGCTTTCGGCAAACTCCTCTCACACAGAAGCCAGACAAATTCCCATGGGTTTGCACCTTGGCCCATACTACATACTGAGTGCCCACTGTGCTTCAGATCCCTGCTCTGGATGCTGAGGTGGAGGGTATCCCTACGGGAGAAGAAGCCGAATTCATGAGTCTCAGTCTGCAAGAAAGAGCCTGGTTAGACCCCAGCACCAAACATGCAAAGCTCTGGACATCCATGTTGGGGGAATGGGGAAAAGGAAAGTGCAGTACTGGGGTGGTGAGCTGTATTGGATCGTGTAACCAAGCTTAGACTTCAGGGAGGGACCAAGCTGGGGAGGTGCAAGCATTAAATCTGTAGGGTGGTGGTGGCAGTGTAGGATGAGGGAAGGGAGAGTTTGAAGAGAGAGTATTAAGAAGAGAGTGGTAGGTGTGAGAGGCTAGCAGAGGACCAGGCTTTTCTGCAATATAAATTACCAAGGAAGAGCACAAACATATTTTTAAAATCACACTGAGATCCTGCAGGGAGCACAGCCAACTGATCCCCATCCCAACTTCCCACAGGCCCTGTCTTATTCAGGAGTGGATTGCTGAAGCCCAGGAGAAAAGCTCTAGCCAGAACCATGTGCAGGACAAAATAAATAGTGATAAGAGTTTGAGGAAAGGACAGAGCTCTCCACCCTGGGGTTAGAGCTTGTGTCAGGAGATCACAGAGCCTCACAGGGTGGAGGAGAGCTGCCCGCTCCCACACTCCCACACTCCCACACTCCCAAACCCCCTCCTCCCCACTTGTCCAATCTCAGGGCTGCTGCTGAAAGACCCTACTCCCCAAATGCAGGTCTTAAGGTCCCAGAGTAGCTGTTGGGGGAGTGGGTGCTGGGAGTGCCATTCTTTTATTTCATATTTACCTAAAAGTTCAGGAAGTTCTTGCTGACATTCTTGCTTGGGGGCCCAGAATTTAAACTGATTCACTGCCCAGAACCCTTGTTTTAGGAAAGAATGAGATGGCTATTGCATAACCCAGAGCCTGGCGTTGTGGGTTGCTGAAGGCAACGGTCCTTCTTCCCTCTAGGAAGGAAAGCTGGGCTGGAAGTGTTGGGGATGGGTGGGGCACTCCCTGGGGAAGAGTAATGCTGGTGTGAAGAGACAGACTTGTGTAATGAGGGCCCTCAGCCACCTTCGGACAACCCCTGGGCATAGCACAACGTGATGAATACAGATAATTCACTGGATGATACTGGGTGGGGGTGGGATGGGGGACAGGTTCTGGGAAAGGAGAGGAATGGAGGGTAGGCTGACCTGAATGAAGGACTGAGGTTGGAAGTTAGGGGGTGCGTCCTGCTCTCTGACCACTGTTCCTAAGCACCAAGTGTATGGGTTCCTCTGACTTTGTTCCACCCCTATAATTTCAACTGGCCAATCTCCCCCTTCCCTGTCCCTGCCTCCCAGGTTCTCACCCATGTACACTGACCCCTCTGCAACCCTTCCAGACTCTCCTGACTCCGCCATAATGCTAAGGTTTCCAACAGTTCATTCGAGGTGTGCCTCCGCACCTTGTCCCCCAACCTTTTCTATCGATTTACCCAGTCTGGCCCCCCTGACACTCGTTTTCAGGGACACCTTCTCTTGCCCCACCCTCAGTATTACTCTTCCACTCTTTGCCCTTGACCTACTTTCTCCCATGAGCAGTCGGTACTCCCAAGACTCCATTATCCATCATCTCGGACTTTTTCCTCTTTTCATTCACCCCCAGCCCTCTCACGACTTCCACGCACAATCTCTCCTCTGTCCACTTGTAGACTGCCATCTTCTCACTCCCCACGGGAGCCCCTGCATGCCCCTGCAGCTACACACGAACTGGATTTCAGGTTTTCTCTTCATTCCAACTTCTGTCCTCTCCTCCTTCCACCGCTTTCCACCCTCCAGTTCCTCCAGCCAGCTGTCCAGCTCCCAAATTCCGGGCGAGATTCCCGGGAACAAAGCAAGAAAAATCAGAGTAATTTGGAAAGTAAACAGAAACCGGGAAGGGAGGGAGTAGAGAAGAGTGGGGAGGACGCAGGTGGGGCGGGCCTCTCCAGTCCCACCCAGTTTAGGGAATGCCTCTGCCTTTTTCCTCCCACCCTCCTTCACCTGGCTCTTAAAGGGCCTGGCCTCTGACCGGAGGCTACTTAAGGCAGTGGCGGGCAGCAGCTGCGCTACGACTGCTCTGGGAGGAGTGGACGGGGCAAAAATGCTGACCATGACCCCCCACAGGCTTCTGCCACCACTGCTGCTAACTCTGTTGCTCGCTGCCCGCCCAGGAGGCGCCTTGGCACGGTGCCCAGGCTGCGGGCAGGGGGTGCAGGCGGGCTGTCCAGGGGAGTGCGTGGAGGAGGATGCGGGGCTGCCGGCTGAGGGTTGTGCGGAAGCTGGGGGCTGCCTCAGGAGGGAGGGGCAGCCGTGCGGGGTCTACACCCCTAACTGCGCCCCAGGACTGCAATGCCAGCCGCCTGAGGAAGAGGAGGCGCCTCTGCGGGCGCTGCTGCTGGGCCGCGGCCGCTGCCGGCGGGCCCGCACGCCCTCGGGTGAGTCCGCGCCCCGCCCCTGCCCCGCCCATGTGAGACCCGCTACTCTCCAGGCAGGGTACTGAAGAGGTGGGCGCGGGTAGCCCTCCGAGGTCCTGCCGTAGACACTTCTCTGCAGCCCTGGGGGCCACGTTAGGGAGGTGAAGGGGCAAGTGCGGGGACGGCTGGAAGGCTGGAGTGAGGCTAGGTCCTGAGGATAAGGCAGGGAGTTGTCTGAGTTCTCAACATTCTTTGCTTCCTCTATCATTTGTCTTGAGGGGAAAGGGACGGGGTTATGGAGGGGTTTAGAGCCACGTCATATGCCACAGAGGCCCAACTCCTTCAGCCCTAAACCCCCAAGCTGGAAAAAGGACTCAGATGTTCTCAGCTTCCATTTGAAGAAAGAGGGAAGGAAACCCTAAGCTCCCAAATCCGCACACCCTGAGAAATATCTCTTCCTCTCTTAATATCAGGGTGTCCAGAGCACCTGAACATGAGGTCTAGAACAGAAGATTCCCCAAACCCAGAGTTATTTCAGACTAGACTAGGGTCAGAGGGCAGGCGCTTCGCGCCCCTGGGGAATGGGGTGAGAGGTGGGAAAAGAAAGAATCTGCAAAATCAGAGTTATGATTTAAAGCTGTTCAGAACCCTCTACCCACCCCACCCCAGGGAGGAGAATAGAAGGCTGAGTCATTGAGTGGGTGGGACAGAAGTGAGTCAGAACCCCAAAAACGGGGGGCAGCAGGGAGATGGGGAGGGCAGGAAATGCAAACAGCTCCCACTCCAGGGGTATCTGAGCTGCATCCATTGCTCTTCTGCCCCATCTCCCTGGTTTCTTCCATGTGAAGGAATAGGGAATTAACCTGCAGTTTCTTTCAGTCTCAAATGCAAGTATCCAGGCTGCTAGGGGTTCTTCCTAAAAGGAGTGGCCCAGGTGGGCCGGAGGAGGCAGTGGGAGCCTGGTCATGGTAGGGTGCCGAATGGAGGGAATGAGGGGCAAGGGCTAAGGAGTGTGGAGGGAAGAGGATCAGACTCCTACAGAGGAAGTGGCTCCAGCTGTGAGTAATAGGCAGATGGGAGCACTGTCTAGGTTTGAGGTCTGGGGAACTGAACAGAGCTTGCTTTGGGCACAGAGGGGGAGAAATGATCTTTCCAGCGGTCACAATATCTAATTTTACAGCTGGGTGAATTCCAAGCAGTGCATGCTCCCCTCCCTGCCTTTTCCTGCCCTGATGACCTGACTTATCGCCTCACCTTATGCCATCCTGAGATCGCCCCAGGCACCCCAGACACCGTGTGTAAATCTTCTCCAGAGCCAGGAGCAGACTGCAGGTTGGAAGCTCCTTATTCCCTGCATTGTTGCAACCTGCCCTCTGCCCATCCAGGGCAGAATGGTACATTCAGAATCTCACATGCTCTGGGACCACTGGAATTGAACTGGGCTGAGACACAGGGAACCAGAAAAGAGAGGCCCCCGCTGCCCCCAAAGTAACCACAGCTCAGGCCTAGGAGAGGTGGGCTGAGTCACAGCAGGGTCACAGCAGGGACACACGTTCCACTTGGGTCCCTGTGACCAATTCCACATCCGTTGCTCTTCTGCCCCATCTCTCTGCCTTGGTGCACCCCCTGTTGGCCTTCTGTGGAACAGACAGGTCTTTTCACTCCAAACCCAAGGCCTCCCAATGTATCCGCTGGGGAAATAA
This sequence comes from Pteropus vampyrus, assembly GCF_000151845.1. Taxonomy (NCBI): domain Eukaryota; kingdom Metazoa; phylum Chordata; class Mammalia; order Chiroptera; family Pteropodidae; genus Pteropus; species Pteropus vampyrus. The sequence continues at coordinate 2,767,775 of NW_011889057.1, read as the reverse complement.
GGTTCAAGACACCCACCCACCCAGTGGATGCCTGAAACTGCAGATAGAGCCAAACCCTAAACAACTTCTTCGACTCTGCCAGAAATGTGGCAGCAGTTTCTTCATCAGCAGATGCAGCCTCTCCAGTAATTTTTATATTTTTCAGTTTAAACTTATTCTTGAATCTGTGTAACCATCCCTTACTTTCAGTAAATGTGTAGGTGTCACTTTATTTCAAGGGATTCCTTGCTGAAGTCTTCATATAAGCTCAGTGCTTTCTGTGGCAACACATTGCCTTCAATCACATCACATTTTCTGTTTGCGTCTTCCGCCCACAAATTTAATGTCTTTTCCATCTTAACTAGGCACTTACCACACACTGTGGCTGTAACTTTTGCAGTTTGAGGTTTGACAGCAAAACTGGCATGAATTTCTTTTTCCTTTTTCACGATTTGACAGATAGAAGATTCTTTGTTACTGTAGATCTCAGCAACCTCAGCATTAGATATGTTTTCTTTTTTATTAAGTCAAGAACTTTCACCTTTTCACTTAAAAGGCAACACTGGACAAAGGGATGATTCCTATCTGGGCGGGACAGACCAAGAGGGCGTGAGATTTCAACATATTACTCAGAACAGCGAGCAATTTAAAACTTATGAATTGTTTCTTTCTGGAATTTTCTGTCAAATATTTTCAGACCTCTGTTAACCACAGGTAACTGAAACCACAGATGTGGGGCAACTACTGTATTTGTATTTGTTCCCGATTTTTGCTTTTCAAAGCGCTTCTTCCTTATAAACCGTAAAACTTGTCTAGGGATGTTGTCAGTAAAGGTAATAATACCATTTACCAGAGAAAGAAGATGAGGCTGCAAGAAGGTAAGGGAAGAGCCAGGTTCTGACCCCCCCCATATTCCCTCTCTTCCACCCACTTCAGCGAGTAGGGGGTGAGCAAGGCTCTTTTCCATTTGGCTCTGGTCTTTGACATCTGGCTGATTTCTGGCCTCTTCTTCTCCCATCCTCTTGTGGCTGTAGGGGAAAATCCTAAGGAGAGTAAACCCCAAACAGGGACTACTCGCCAACAGGATGTGAATCGCAAAGACCAACAGAGGAACCCGGGGACCTCTACTACTCCCTCCAGGCCCAATCCTGGAGCTATCCCAGACACCGAGATGGTGAGTTTGAGGCTGGCAGGGAGCAGGAGGGGTAGGGAGCCCTGGAGATGCCCACCTGAGACTGCTTTCTTGGACTCAGAGAAGTCTCTCAAGTCAGTCCTGGTAGGGCCAGTGGACTGTGCAGTGGAGCTTGGCTGAAGTGGTTCTAAACTGCCTGCTCTCCCTTCCCCCAGGGTCCGTGCCGCAAACACCTGGACTCAGTGCTGCAGCAACTTCAGACCGAGGTCTACCGGGGGGCTCACACCCTCTACGTGCCTAATTGTGACCATCGGGGCTTCTACCGGAAACGGCAGGTAAGGCCACTCCTCTCCTCCTCTTGGTCCATCAGTACAGGCTCCTACCAGGAATTGGGGAGGGGGGTTCTTATATAGTTTTATAAATAAGACATTGTTCCTGCCTTTAAGGATCTCCCAACTTTAGGGTCTACACAGAGACTAAACAATCACACACTGTAGTAGCGGAGTTAGGCTGCCTAACTCAGAGGTGCACAAATGTGAGGCACATCAGAGTCACCTAGAGGGCAGTGAACACACAGGTGGCTGAGCCCGCACAAAGAGCCGGAGAATTTGCATGTCTAAGTCTGTCCCTGGTGATGCTGATGCTGTTGGTTTGGGAGCCACATTTTGAGAACTACTGTTCTAGCCTAGAAGAATGGCACAATTTTGTGGGTGGAGAAGAGGAGAAGCAAGGGAAGGGAACCCGGCGGGCCTTACAGTCCTGAAAACTCTCAGATGTTTCTGCATACTCAGACATAGGAGTCCACACGTCATCCCCTCCCATCATGGAACCCCTCCCATCTCTCCCGCTGGAGCCTTGGCCTCACCTCTGATCCATATGCCTCTCTCCCCAGTGCCGCTCCTCCCAAGGGCAGCGCCGAGGTCCCTGCTGGTGTGTGGATCGGATGGGCCAGCCTCTGCCAGGGTCCTCAGACAGCAATGGAAGCTCTCCTTGCTCCACCGGGAGCAACGGCTAAGGCCAGGTGGGGACCCACAGGGCCACTGGCAAGAGCATGGGGCTATCGTCTTGCATCATTTATTGAGTAATGAGTAACGCAGGGGCCCTGAGCGCCAAACCCCACCTTCAGGCCCTGCCCCATTGACCCTTCACCCCTGGGACCTCACACTTGGAAAGATTGTTGGTGTTGGCTTGGAGTGTTAATAAAGCTGTGTTGGGGTTCTCAAGTCTATGTCTCTGTGTCCACCTCTTATACTTCTGGAGCCTCTGGCCCTTTTCTCTACCTCCCTACCCCCCATAGCAGATCTCTTTTCCTGTGGACTACTTTCGGTCCTTCTTGCTGCGCTTGGAACAAAGAAGGCAGCCATTGGCAGAGTTTTCAAGCCCTGAAGCCTCACTCAACTAAACAGCAGGGAATGGGGGATGGGAGGTAGAGGTGGGGAGACATTGAGCCCATGGCCTTGATCTAAGGTTGTGATCTTGTTTCTAATATTGATCTTTGGACACAGGGGAGAGAAAGAATTAATAGTTAATAGCCAGCAGGAACCCAACAATGAGGAACTCTCAAAGCACTTACCCTTCTGTTACTTCCTACTAAAAAGGGAAAGAAATTATTATTTATTGAGCTCCTCCCATGGGCTGGGCCCTGGACCATGTGCTTTTATCTGGACTACCTCATTTTGTGTTTACAGTAATCTGGTGAGGTAGGGACTTTTGTCCCTGTTTTTTAGAGGAGGAAACTGTGGCTTTAAGTATTTGGGTCACTTGCCTGAAATTACACAGCCAAGAGTTAGAGGGAGGCTTTAAATCTGGTTCTTCTCTATGTGACAATGCCTGGAATTCCTTAGGTGCTGAAGACATGTTTGTTTTGCCTACATGCTAATCCAAGCAGGTGTAGGGAAGTGTTGACAGTCAGAGGCCTTAACACCCAGCACTTCCTGGAGGAGCCACAGTACCACAGTTGTCACAGGTGTCAAACCCATCGGAATACTAATCACATGCAATATAGTGTTTTCTGAGTCGACAAGGTTCTTTTGCACACCTTATCTCATGGTCTAAGGGAGCTGAGTGCACTGATACCTGAAGATGTTTCTGACTCCACCTCGACCTTCATTCAGCCTGCTAGGAAAGAGATTTCCCACAATGTGCATAGCCACCACTCCAGTGGGAGAGAAAGCAGGCTCCCTCAGAGCTGGGCGTCTGTGTGGTTGGGCTGTTGGAGGGTTGCATCCAGTCCATTCCTGGACAGCCAGCAGAACCTGTAGCTGAGAAGCACTGCCCTCCGGATCAAATAACCTATCATACTCCTGGAGGCCACCTCCTCCTGAGAGGACTTTAGTCTTTGGAGCTGTCAGCTGAGCTGAGAGAGATGGGACCTCTCCTGGCTGGAAGGCTGGGAAAGAAAGGAGGGAACACAGCAGAAGCCACCTGCTGCCTGGTCAGTCGAGCCTCACATCATGGAGCCAAGGGCAGCCCGACTGCGGAGGAGAGCAGGGCCCAGGGGAGAGCAGGAGAGCAGACCGTCCAGAGGAGGTGAGCCACTCTCTGGGAGGGTAGAAAGCTTGGGTGGGGTTGGACGTGGGGGTACCCTGTTGAGAGAGGCCTGCTGTCCACCTGCAATCCTGCCTGCTGTCCTGGGAGGCCAAAGAAGGCAGACCCTGGCCTCTGCCCCTAACCACCCAGCCGGGAGAGGGAAAAGTAAAGGAACATTCAGACCTCTGGCCTTGCCTTGTCTTTCTGATTCTCTAACCTCAGAGGGTGAATGGAGCGGCTTTCTGTTCCCTGGGTACTCTGTTTCCAGTAATGTCGTCAGGCTCCCTGCTTGCTGATGGCCCCCTCACACCCTGCCAAAATAACTTCCTCTTCTGACTGTCCTACCCATGATACTAGATATCAACTGGTTGGGGGCCGGGAGTCTGCTGAGCATACAGAAAGCATTTCCTGCTCTGAGGATGCCTCTGGGTTTGCACGAGGCAGCAGAACCCTAACTCCTTCCCCTTGGGTGTGCCCTTTGGCCCCTCCTCTTAGGAAATGTTGAGGCACATGGAAGCTCAGACTTGGTGCAATGGACCCGACATATGGAGGTAAGGGACCTCAGAGGTCAGAGATCAAGATGGGCAGGTCCTGTAGTGAAGGGAGGTGGAGGTGAGGACTGGCTTGGTGATAAAGACAATTTGTTTGGGGGTTCAAACCCCTCAGATCAGGTTAGAGCTAAAGGTTAAGATGAGGGGGCTTGAAACACAGGTCATCAGGGCAGGAGCCAAAAGTCATACCAGTGAAGAGTCTTCTGTTAGTGGGGCTAGAGGTCAGGAGAGGGAAGGCTGGGGTCAGGGAAAAGAGTCACGTCAGAGATGACAAGGTGGTTGGGATTCAGACTCAGAGACTGGACGTGTCACTCCTGTTGTTTTTCCTCAATCTTCACTGCTGCCATGGGAAGCCAGAGGGGGAAATTTCCTGAGGAACCTCTGAGCAGGAACCTCTGAGCAGGAACCGTGTTTTCTATCTAGCGTTTAGCAGTGCGCCTGGCACAAAGAACTTACTAAAATGTTGGGTGAAGGAGAGTATGGCTGACCGGATGACCGGACGGTGAGCCCTGCTTTGTCCTGTAGGCTGTGAAGATGCAACTGCTGGAGCAGTTTCAGGGTCAGCTGCTGGAGCTGCTGGATCGGGCCATGTCAGAGGCAATACAATCTTATCCACTACAAGGCAGACCTCTGCCTACTATCCCTCCAGATTCCTTGAGCAAGTAAGAATCTGAGTTGCCGGGGGCTGAGGAATGGCTGGAGCGGGCTCCTCCATCGTAAGGATTACAAACCATAAACATTATTTCACTTGCCCTTTGTCAGCATTCACGTGACTCTCACTTCAACCTTCCCTTTTCTCCTCTTACCGCCTCCGCCATCCTAGCACTGACCTCCACCTCTGGGCCTTGCTATGTCCTGGCCCTGACCTTCTGCCTGGTCCTGCCCTCTGACCCAAGCCTTGACCTTCCTGTACTATAGCCTTTGGCTCCCAAGTATTGATCTTCTGCGAGGTCCTGCCCTCTGCCCACTGCCTTCTTTCTTTGGGTCCCGACCCAGGACAACTGTCTCAATGCAGGACCCAGGAGCCATCCCTAAGGAAACGGAAAGTTTTCATCATTCGCAAGTCCCTGCTTGAGTAAGTCAGGAGTGAGGACAGGGGGTGGGAAGAAAAGAAAGGGCTTTGGGGATCCAGGATACCTCTGTTCTCATCCCCAGGCTCTAGGTGATTTTGGAGAGGACTTGGAAAAGATTTTTAAGGTTCAGTTTTTCCATTTGCCCTGGGCGTGACTGTGGAAGAAAGGTCACCAGAATAAGAAGTGTCTGGGCTGAAAACAGCTTTGGACAGATGTCCTGGCCACATCCCAGCTCTTAGATGGAAGTTCCCAATCACTAGGCCTCATTCTCACATATGTACAGTGCCTGAGCTAGTCCATATGACCTTAAGGACACTCCCACACTGATATCCAGGCCCCTGTTCCTCCAGTGAACTGATGGAGGTGCAGCATTTCCGGACCATCTACCACGTGTTCATCGCCAGCTTGTGTGTCTTCATCATCAGCACCCTGGCCATCGACTTCATTGATGCAGGCAGGTAGGCACCTCTTCTGACTGGGATAGGCACACAAATCGGATCAGACCCCTTGGGTCCCCAGGGCTGTATCTACCACTGGCTCGAAGGGGCACAGGTTCCCCTTTGATTATTGCACACACATCAGCATTGTTTTCAACAACGTTCCCACCTAAAACACGCTCTTAGCTTCTTTTTTCCACAGCTTTGGATGGCTCTTGGTCTGTCCTCCCAGAGTCAATCAATCACTCTGGGGACAACCACTCAAATACTTCTCAATAGGAATCTTGTCCTAAGGCAGATGCACACTTCCCACTCCTCTGCTCTCACACACTTCTTTCTAAGTTCTGTTCAATTCAAGTAACCTCCTTTCGGCACCTCCTAAGTACCAGCCCTGGGGGCCAGAAAGATGAGGAGCAGACCCCCTCCCTGTCTATGAGGCACTCGCGATCTTGAGGGGAAGACAGACATGCGTATAAGTGCTGTGGTGGGTCATTTTCCCCCAGACCTCCCCCTAACTCTGGGGTGAGCTTCAGAGGGCCGTACACCCCTGGGGGTCTATATTTGCATGGCCCCCACCCCCAAGTAGCGCTTAGGAAGCAGGAAAAAGAAGAGGATCAAGGGTCTGCAAGTTCAGCAACAGCACTTCCTTTAGGTAAAATTATTGCTAATCATCTGATAAAGAATAAAATCTCAAGTAAAAAGTTCAAATACACGTAAAGTAGCAGTCCTTCTTGACCACCCCTCAATTCCAGACTGCTCCCCAGAAGTAACATTTTTAACAATTTTGAGAGCTTCCCTCCAGAGCATTTTCTGTGCATTCCATTCACATGTATGTAAGAACCAAAGAGATGTATTTTGTGTGGTTTACATAAATAAGGCACTTACTATACCTATTATTTTGTTTTCACTCCCTAACAACCTAGCTTAGAGATCTTTCCATGTCAGTCCATTGATTTTAATGAATGCAGAGTCTGGAACTGCCCAGTTTCGTTTACTTAGTCCTGTTCATTTAATGAACATGTAGGTCGTTTCCAATTTTTCACCGTTGAAACCATATGCTCTTAATCTAAGCAAACAAAACACTCGACAACCTGCTTTGTATTAACTCAAGTCTACAGCTACAGACACTGCAAAAGAACAAAACAAACGAAAATCAAAGTTAAACTCTAAATATCTCCCATCCTAATACCTATCGCAGATGAAGTACGGAGCCCTTCTGCAACACCGCAAACTTCACAGAGGGCTCTAATGGTCATTTGGAAACCCATTTCCTGATACAGTCTCCTCAGGCAACGCCCTTTGCTAGAAGTCCCGGGCAACAGAGGTGCTATCTTGAATACCTTCATAGACGGAGAGCTCACAATTTTAGCAAGATACCTCAGTTTATCTTCCAAGAGCTCTGGCCGCAGAGGAAGGGGACAAGGATGAGCTACACATTTGTCTACTTTGTCTCTCCTTCCCCACTCCAAGGCTGATGTTGGAATTTGACCTGTTGATCTTCAGCTTCGGACAGCTGCCCTTGGCTCTGATGACATGGGTCCCCATGTTCTCGTCTACTTTGCTGGCGCCCTACCAGGCCCTGAGGCTGTGGGCAAGGCCCCAGACCGGAGGGGCCTGGACACTGGGGGTGGGCCTGGGTTGCGTGTTGCTGGTCGCCCACACCGCGGTGCTTGGCATTCTCCCCGTCCACATAGCGGTGAAATATCAGCTCCCGCCAGCCTCCCGCTGTGTCCTTGTCTTTGAGCAGGTATGGGCGGGGCCAATGGTGGGGCGGGGCAGGTGAGATTCAAAGGGTGGTGGAGGCCCTGGTGAGGGTGGACGCTCGATATGGTATTGGCGGGGCGGAGCTAGTTACTAGGGGTGAAGTTTGGTGCGAGGGATTTGAGCGAACTAGCAGGCTCCAAGGAAATGTAAACGAAATGGATCGGGCTATGTAAAAATAATCCGACTCCCCGGAGAGTCACAGGGGATTGGCCAAATGAAGGCTTCGCCCTGGCCTTTCCTGTACCGCCTTACCCTCGCTTCATCCCAGCAATAAGGCTATCCGACAAAAAGATAAACTATGGGCTCTGAACACACAGATTTTACGATCTGCTTCTTCCTCGCTCCCTCTTTCCCTCCTCTCTCTCCCTCTCCATCTCTCCATCTCTCCATCTCTCTCTCTCTCTCTCTCTCTCTCTCTCTCTCTCACACACACACACACACGCACACACAAAGGAGAGCACAGAGAGGTTAAGTGATCTGCTCAAAGCCACACAGCAACTTAACCTCCCTTCCACTCCATGTCAGGTCAGGCTCCTGATGAAAAGCTACTCCTTCCTAAGAGAGATTGTGCCTGGGATCCTTTGTGCTAGAGGAGGTGAGGCCTTCAGCTGCCCCTGCTGTGAACTCAGTCTTCTTGGCTGTTTGAATACAGCCAGAGCAACAGGATCCTCATTAAAGCTCTGACTTCCTAAGCCTATCTTGCCCACTGGGCACAGTTCTGGCCTCCGACTGGACTCTGTGGGCCTTAGACATTAGGTATTCTCAGGTCCCACCTTTGAGAGAGGGCACACACTGTTGCCTAGGACTTCTGGTGCTTTCCTGTTTCCAGGCCTAACCTGGAAAGACCCAGGCTATGAGAACCTTATATTAAGAAGTCAAAACAGAAAGAGAGAGAGAATGGGTGGTGGAACTTCTAGGTGCCAAATAAAGCTCCAGCATTAGAAAATGGGGTGCATGGAATGGAAGCAAAATAGGGGTATTAGAGAGCAGGTTCAGCTCCTGCCCAGTTTCACCTCCCAACTCCATCTCTAGACCCAGTATTCAGCCCCTGCACCTCTGTCCTGTCCAGCTGTCCACTTCCCAGTTCCACTGCCTTTCCCCAGCAGCCCCCCTCACCTCTGCCCTCTCTTCCTTCCCCCTTCACTGATGGACTCCTCTCACTCCCCTCCAGGTGCAGGTGTCTGGGCCCCCAGTTTCTCCAGCTACCTCTATTTCCTCTTCTGCCCCACACTCATCTACAGAGAGACTTACCCCAGGTAAGATCCTGTACCCTTTCCCTAAATGCCTAGGCCTATCAGAGACCTTGCCCTCCTCTCCTCTCCCTGAAGTCTCCAGCCTCACCCCAGACACTGGCCACTTTGTCCAGAAGCATCCCATCACAAAGATGGGAAAGAAATGGCAGGTAGACTACTTTTCTTCCTTACCCAGCCCATGGTGACACAAGGGTGATCAACTGTCATGGTTTGCCCAGGACTGTCCTGATTTTAAGGACTAAAAATCCTAGGTCCTAGACAATCTCTCAATCTGGAGCAAACACCAGATGGTTTGTCACCTTAGCTGACATCCAAGCTAAAAATCCATTTGCTATCTCCGTTAGGTGCAAAGTGTTTTAGGCTCCCACTTCCCCCAGATAATCCTCCCAGACCTGAGCAATTGAGGGGTTATGGAGAGAGGACTCCAGAACCTGGGCCCCCACCTAAGCCGGAAACAAGAAACATATCATTTCTATTGCTGCTGCAGGACACCCAACATCAGGTGGAATTATGTGGCCAAGAACTTTGCCCAGGTCAGAAGATAGGTTAGAAGGGTAGACCACCTGTGACTCATAGTGGCTGAAGGGGCATTTCTGGGAGTGGGATGGGGGAAGCCTGGGGAGGAGATCAAAGGGTGGTGTTAAGGGAAGAGGAGGCAGATGCTGGGCTGGAGTCCAATTCCAGAGTAAGGGGACAGCTGCTGGTGCTCCCTCTCAAAGTTAGGTGTCCATTATTTCTTCTCCAGGCCCTGGGCTGCATCCTCTATGCCTGTTTCATCCTGGGCCGCTTCTGTGTTCCTGTCTTTGCCAACATGAGCCAAGAGCCCTTTAGCACCCGTGCCCTGGTGCTCTCTGTCATGCATGCCACATTGCCAGGTATGCCCACTAAGGCAGGGCTGGAGAAGGCTGCACCCTGGGGAAGGCTTAGCAGGGAACTCCTCCTTCCCCTCACTCTTTACCTTCAGTCAGTTTCAACACCTTTTCCCTCTGACTCTCCTTTCACATCTGTCCCCTCCTATCATTGCTTATTGTGAGCATCTCAATTCAGATTGCTATCTGCTCGCCCTTTCCACAACAGCCTCCCAATCTGTGTTCCTCCCACCTGAATTTTTCCTTTCCCATCTGCCTCTGAGGACATTGCTGCCCAGGTGAACTTCCCTCCTACAGATGAATTGTTCCTGACTCTGCTTCAAAAGCTCCAATGACTCCCCATTGCTGGCATCTCCAGATAAGATTTAAACCTTGGCCTGGCATCCAAGGCCCTTCTGATATGTCACATCCCACCACAAGCCCAGCCATTCCCTGAAAGGCATGCACTTCCATGCCTCCGGGCCTTTGTTCATACTGACCTCTCAGCTAGGGATGTTCTTTCCCCACTTCTCAGCTGTAGAATCCAATTCCTTTTTGGAGGCTCGTGTGAGATCCCCCTCCTCTAGGAAGCATTCCTTTTTAAGCTGCCAATCACCATGACCCACCTTCTGCACTCCCAAGCACAGCAATGGTCACCATGCTTAACTCCCAATACATTTGACATTGATACCTGCTTGGACATGTTCCTCTGTCTCAGTCTCTCTCCCCCTCCCCGCACCTCTAACCACTCTGTGAACTCTCAATGACCAGGAGCTATGAGAGTCATCTTCAATCCCTAACATCTGTTGTGGAGTACATGAGCAAATGGATGAATTAATGTGTGCATGAATTAGTGAATGACTAATAAATGATGGGTAGGAATTGAGTCCTTAGTTGCTAGATGAGGGTTCCTCAGATCTTCCTGGGGGTTCCAGGTGGGCCAGTCTGACCTGCAGCCTCTTGTCCCCACTCACCAGGCATCTTCATGCTGCTGCTCATCTTCTTTGCCTTCCTCCACTGCTGGCTGAATGCCTTTGCTGAGATGCTACGATTTGGAGACAGGATGTTCTACCAGGTACAGCCTGGACCTAGGCCATTTGGGAGCTGGAAGCAGGGAGGGATAGAAAAGGATCTGGGGAGGATGGTGGTTATACCGGGTGTCGACTCAGCTATGCTGTCTATCTCCCACGATGGGAAATGCGCTCTTCTGGGTGTGGTTATAATGCCACCTTTCTATCTCCTGACCAGCCAGGGCTAACTGCTTTTGTGTGGATGGTACTTTGGAAAGAGGGAGAGTAGGAGGGAAGGCAAAGACCCTAGGTCCTGAAGAGGGATCTGGGAGAGTACTTGCTATCTCTATTCTGCCTGGATCCAGCCCTGTGGGAGAACATTGAAACGGGGCAGGGGGCAGGGGTGAGAAGCTGGGGCCTGGAAAGAAACAGGGTGATGCTCACCTTCTTTCCCCACCCTGACCCCACCCCTTCCCCAGGACTGGTGGAACTCCACATCTTTCTCCAACTACTACCGCACTTGGAACGTGGTGGTTCATGACTGGCTGTACAGCTACGTATATCAGGATGGGCTGTGGGTATGGGCTCTGCAGACCCCCTCAGCTCCAACAGTTAATGGAGCCTCTCTGACACATCCTCTCCTTTCCCCTTCTGCACCATCCACCTTTTCCAACTTAAGGGCTCCTTGACTTCCATCTGCTCCCATTCTACCCAATCCAATGGGCAGAAAATTCTTCTTGTGATCTAACTTCCTTCCTTGTCCTTAACTTCAGCCCCTCCACAGGGCCTTTCTGCCCTCCTAAGGAATGTATATATCAGTTTTCAGTTACCAAGAGTTGTCACATACATTTAATCTTCACAATAACCATTAGAAGTAAGTATTATATCCCCTTTTAAAAATTGCATCTAAGGCCCAGCGGTCTCATAAAATGCTCTTAAATAAGACATGTCAGCCCTTTTGACCCTAAATTCCGTAGTCTTTCCATTGTACCACACACCCTCCTGGCTTCCTTAAGGAAGGGGCTCTTTGTGGAGGGGTCCTAGGGAGACTCACTCCATCTTTCACACCCTGGCCCTGCCAGCTCCTTGGTGGCCAGGCTCGAGGGGCAGCCATGCTGGGCGTGTTCCTGGTCTCTGCAGTCGTCCATGAGTACATCTTCTGCTTCGTCCTGGGTTTCTTCTATCCTGTCATGCTGATACTCTTCCTTGTCATTGGAGGTGAGCTTGGCTTCTGTGTGCCACTGGAGGGGAATTCACCCAGAGGGAGGAGGCCTGTGCTCTTTCTCCTTGGGGAAGCCAACACAGAAGAGGATGTGCATGCCTTGTGAGAGAAGGCATGAGAGTTGTGTGTGAGAGTTGGGTGAGGAGAGACCTGGAAGCAGGGAGGGAAGCAGCATCGGGAGGCGGCAAGATTTCTGGCTGGAGAGGAGCATCTGAATAGGACACTCACAGAGGGAGGCAAAGGGGAAAAAATTGATGGAGGTTAAGAGGTTCAGTATGAGAGCCAAGATATTGAAAGGTAAACTGAGGAATCCTGGTTTTACATGAGCTACTTGAGGCCTACATGGGTTGTTGTAGCTGGTTTCAACATCTTTCCCAATTGGATCTTCCTGTTCCATTCAGGGCTCCTAGGAGAGCAGCCAGGGAGACAAGGCACAGGTATCTGGAGTTGGGTGACAATCTTTCTTCCTGCCTCAGGGCTGATGAATTTCATGATGCATGACCGGCACACAGGCCCAGCGTGGAACGTGCTAATGTGGATCATGCTTTTTCTGGGCCAAGGCATCCAGGTCAGCCTGTACTGCCAGGAGTGGTATGCACGGCAGCACTGCCCCCTGCCCCAGGTAAGGCACCATGACCCATTCTCAACTCCCTATCCAGGAGAACATGCCTTCCCTTCCTAAGACAGATGCCTATTGTTGCTCAATTCAACAGCTAAGATCAGGGTCAGGGCCTGGTTTGGGGGTGATGGCTTTCATGTCTTGGATACACAAAATGGGCACTAGGAGGGACCTCATTCACAACTCACCTTTCTCTGGCACAGACAACCTTCTGGGGACTGGTGACACCTCGATCTTGGTCCTGCCATACCTAGAGGTCAGGGCAACTTCGCTGCCCAGATGACACCATCAAGTTCTTCTCCGCCTGTGAAGCCTAGACCAGGGCTCATCTCTGTGTTCCCAGACTCAGCTCTGAAGCAAAGGGGTTTGGCATGCATGACTCCATCATGGAACTCCAGGGACTCAGATCTGTAGACCTGTGGACAGCTGAGCTCAGACTCAGAATGGTGGTGGTTCATTCCCTTAGATTGGGCATAGGGCCCCTCCCACTCCATGGCAGTCTAGACTTGGAGAAACTTGAAGAATTTTACACATTTGACAAATGTGGGGTGACTTAGAGAGATCTGGAGCCACCAAGGGCTTGGTTCTTTTATTTGTATTTCCAATACAATAATAAACTCTGTGTCTCTTTTTATTTCTTTCTTTATTTATTCATTCATCATTTGTTGAAGGCCCACTTTTGATAGCCACTATTAATTAAAGAGTTGTGTCTGCAGAGGCAAGACTTTATGGCAGGGAGGGCTGAGGGTCTTGGGTAACATCCTGCCTTACCTTCTCTATGCCACCCGTCTCTTTCCAAAACCCAGCCTCACCCCCTCTTCCAGCTCGACTCTTTTTTCAGCTGACATTTCCACACCCCTTTAATCCTTCTGCTCCTGGCAACCTCTAGCACATTTTGGGAGGCCACATAGCAGGCTGCCTTTCCTTCGCAGACCCAAGAAAGGAACAGACATTAGGCAAATCTTTTGACTTCAAGGGCCTCAGTTTCCATGGCTATAAAACGGACATTAAAATTAGGAGTGTCCTGATTTGTTTGAGGACAGCAGGTCAAAATATTCATATTCAGAACCATTCCAGAAACCAGACTGTGTGGTCGCTCTAAGGAGAGGGTCATCTCCATCCTTCCTACACAGATTCTTTGCCTAACCTGGTGTTGGAGAGACCTCTGGATCAGGAAAGGGGGAATATTAGCCCCAAGGAGGCTGAGGACCAAACAAACCAGGGTTCCTAAGAGAGAGAGGAGGTACTTTTTAAAACGTTTTAACAATATCTATAGTATGTCTTTCTATGTCAATAATATAGGTATATTTCATCATTTTAATTACTGCATGGCATTAAGTTACATGTATATACTATAATTTATTTAACTAATTACATACATTTCAATTGTTTTCCATATTTTGCCCTTAAAAACAATTCTAGGATAAACTTTCTTGTGTGTCTATCTGCACATCTTTGTGCATTTTCTGAGGGGAATGTTCTAGAAGCAGAATTACTAGAACATAGGGTTGGCTTACTTCAAGTTTTTACGCACTGTCAAACCTCCCTCTAGAAAGCTTACTTGAAATTAGTGTATGATATTGCCCATCTCCCACCCCATTATTGATATGGGGTTTTGTCAACTTATTTATTTTCATCAATCTGATAAACAGAAAATTATGTCTATTGTTTTTATTTTGCATTATACTTACTACTTTTAAAAAATGAATGCATTTTCCTATGTGTACTGGCCATTTTTATTTAATATTTTATTTATTTGTTTGTTTATTTTTGATAGGCTTTATTTTTTAGAGCAGATTTAGGTTAACAGCAAAATTGAGTGAAGGTAAAGCTTTCCCATATGTCCTCTGCCCCACACAAGCATAGCCTCCTCTATTCTCACCATCCCCCACCAGAGTGGTACATTTGTTACAATTGATGAACCTGCCTTGACACATAGTAATCACCCAAAGTCCATAGTTTACATTAGAGTTCACTCTTTTTTGTTGCACATTCAATGGATTTGGACAAATTGATTTATTTCTATTTTTAATTTTCTCCAGTTTTATTGAGATATTATTGACATTAAACCTATTCAAGTTTAAGTTGTAAAATGTGATGGTTTATTGTATTAATGAAAAATGATTGCCACAATAAGGTTAGTTAACACTTCCATCACCTCACATAATTACCATGTTGTGTGTGTGGTGATAACATTTAAGATCTCCTCTCTTAACAACTTGCAAGTATATAATACAGTATTGTTAATTATACTCACCATGCTGTACACTATATCCCCAGAGTTACTCATCTTATAACTGGGAGTTCGTACCCTTTGACCAACATCTCCCCCATTTTCCCCCAACCCCTAACACCTGGTAATCACATTCTACTCTTTATGAGTTTGGCTTTTTTAGATGTCAAATATGAGTGAGCTCATACAGTATTTTCTGTATCTGACTTATTTCATTTAACATAATGCCCTCAAGGGAATTTAGACAGATTTATAATGACATGTATCCACCATTATAATAAACAGAGTAGTTTCTTTGTCCTAAAAATCCCCTGTGCTCTGCTGAATACTTTATTTTTTATTTTGTTTATTTTCATATTTATTTTGACTGGCTAAACTTTAAAATTTTTCATTTTAATTTTATTTTTTAATTGTTTTTTTTTTTTCAAAATAATTATAGATTCACATGCAGTTGTAAGAAATAACAGAGGGAGACCCCATGGACGCTTCACCTCGTTCCCCCCATGGTAACATCTTGCAAAACTATACACGACTGTGTACGATGTCACAACCAGGATATTGACAATCTCATCAATATATAGAACATTTCCATCACCACAAGATCTCTCATTAGCCTTTTAGCCACACCCATTTCCCTTCACCTCATCTCCTCCATAGCCCTTGGAAACTGCTAATCTGTTCTCCATTTATATAATTTTGTCATTTCCCAAGCTTCATTTTTTTTTTTAATTTAAAAAATTGTATTTACTTAGAAGCAGAGTGGTATTCAGTTAACAGAACAACAATTATTTCATACAAGCTGCATTGGAGACAACTGAAGATGAAAAACTACCATCCCCATATATAGCTATGTTGTGCTGTGCACCCAATAAGAACCTGCTTGAAATTTCTATGCCAATTTACAACCCCCTTACTGTACCAGGCAAGGTTAGTGGCTACTGAAAATGCCCCAGGACAGAGCTATCTAAAGACACATTCAGTGACATGTTAACTATACAGAAAAAGACATTGTACAGTTTAAAAACAAATCTTACACAGTCTTACATTTCAATTTTTTTCTTTAAAAGGAGTGACTTGTGTACAGGGGGGAGGTTAAATGCTTTATAGACAAGAAGAAAAACTGTGCTAGAGCCAACTTATTCATCATCATCATCTTCTTCACCTTCGTTTTCTTCCTCCTCTTCTTTCTTTTTCTTGCTGTTTTTCAGCCTTGACAACTCCCTTTTTCACCTGTCAGGCTTTCCTTTAGCTCAGTATGCAGCAATATCCTTTTCATATTTTTCCTTCAGCTTAGCAAACCTTCTTTTCATAAGGCTACTTTTCATCTGTAGCAGTGTTATTCCACATCTCTTCCAGATTCTTTGCAACATCACCAATAGATAGGCCCGGATGCTCTCCTTTGATTTTGGGGCAATACTCAGGATAAAAAAAGAAAAAGGCCAAAGGAGGCCTCTTGGGTGCATTGGGATCCTTTAATTCTTTTTCATTACCCCTTTTAGAGGGGTATAAGTTTTCATTTCTCTTTCACAACAGACCTTGTCCGCCTTTGCCATGTCTTTAACTTTTCCTTTCTCTTTCACAGACATGGTCTTCAACCTTCTTGCACTCCTCTTATAAAACTGAGAAGTTGACTGAAGCATCTGGCTTGCTTCTTGTGCTCCTCCCAGCAAGTTTGCACAAAGAATACATATGATAACATTTTGCCTCTCAGCCTAGGATCTCCTTTACCAGTGTTCAATTATTTTTCTTCAGTGAGCACAGAGCCGCCCAGTGTCCATCTGGCTTGCACCTGCCCCAGCACTCTCTCAAGCTTTATTTTTAAAAATGTAATTATAACTTTAAAATGTAACAATAAAATATTTATATCATCAAATAAGCTTCAGTGTTCAAATTTCCAATTTCCTCAATTTTTTTAGTTTGCTTGTTTAAATCAGAAAACAAATAAGCTCTATACCTTGCAATTAGGTAAGTTTCTTTTTATCTGTAGGCCCCTATGCCATCTCTTAGTTTCACTTTTTTTACTCATCAGAAAATGTACGATTTTAGCTATTTCATTCAATGAATTTTGTATATATCCATGTAATCATCACCCAAAACAGAACCTTCCCATGCCCCCAGAGAATACTCTCACATCCCTATCCAGTCAACTCCTCAACAAGAGGCAATCGCCTTCTGATTTCTACTCTCATATATTAGTTTGATAACTTCATGTAAATAGAACTCTACAGTATGTACTCCTTTATAAATGGCTTCTTTTGCTGAATATAATGTTTTTAAGACTAATCCATGTTTTGTATGTATCCAACGTACCTTCTTATTTCTCAGTGGTATTCCATGAATGAATACGACATAATTCGTTTATCCATTCACCTACTGATGGATGTTTGGCTTGCTTCCAGTTTCAGGTTACTACCAATCAGGCTGCTATGAAGATAATAATATAAATCGTTTTGTGTGTAAATTTTTTCTTTTCTTTTTTGTAAATACCAAGAAGTTGGGTCATAGAGGTGATATATGCTTCACTTTATAAGAAGCTGCTAAACGTTTTTTCAATGTAGTTTTACCATTTTACTCTCCCACCAGCAATGTATGAGAATTCTAGTTGGACCCACAGGACTTCTCACTAATGTTTGATTTGGCTAGTCCATTTTTATTTAAGCCATTTTAGTGTAATTTTGATTTGCATTTCTCTGATGATTAATGGCATTGAACACTTTTTCATGTTTATTTACCATTAGTGTATCCTCTTTTATAAAGAATCTATTTAAGTCTTTTGCCCATTTAAAAAATTGAATTGCCTTTTTGTTGCTGATTTGTAGAAATTATATATTTATACATTCAGGTTATGAATCTTTTATCAGATATATGTATTATAATTTTTTTTCCTAGTTTGTGCCTTGCTTGTTTATTTCTTAATGATATCTTTTGATACATATGCTTATTTGCATATTCTTGGGAGGACAGTCAAGAGCTTTGTTCCATAGTTTGTCTTCATAGAAGGACACAAGGTTGCTGGAGAATAAGGAAGGTTAATAGGAAAACTTTCACCCTTTTGTATTTTGTGCTATACCAAATGGTATTTTGAATACTACCTACTCAGAAAAGAAAACAATAAAAATAAAAGAGTTTAGGAGTTAGCCATAGCCTGGGTCCATTATAGGTTTGAGCATTTTAAGCTTTGTAAACATAAAGAAGTTCTTTACCTAAAAATGATTCTCACATATATTGACATCTACTAAAGGATTCTATATTATATCCATTGATCTAGTTTTAGTTCGATGCCATCATGTTTAATTAAGGTAGGTTTAGAGGAATTTCTGCTATCTGGTATGCTGAATCTTCCTTCACTATTTTTCTTTTTTGTATTTTTTTCTTTGATATTCTCAGGAACGTTCTTCATGTGGAGTCTAAGATCATTTGATCCTTTTTTCTTTCTAATCCCTGTTGGCTTCTATTTATGGCCTTGAGGAAATGAAGGGACACATGCCTGAAGTTTGTATCATTAAAGAGTTTGGATTACTTAGACCTTGGGATTGATGCTTGTCATGTAACAAGGGTATGTATCAAGTATTTGCAAGGTCATAGAAATAACTGTGATTGCTTCTTTAAAAAATGGATTTGATAATGTATGTTTATACATAATCTAGTATTGAGTAATACAGTTTAACAGTTTTATTGAGAGATAATTAATATATGTAAACTGTATATATTTAAAGTGTACATTTGATAAGTTTCAAACAGGTATACAACTGTGAAATCATCACTACTATCAAGATGATGACTATATCATTCACCCCAGAAAGTTTCCTCCTGTCTATTTTATAATCTCTTCCTTCCGTCCATCTCCATCCCCAACCCACCATCCTAAGGCAATCACTGATCTGTTTTCTGTCTCTTTAGTTTGCATTTTCTAGAATTTTATATCAATTGAATCATACAGTATGTACTCTTTTCTATCTGGTTTCTTTCATTCTGCATAATTATCTTTAGATTCATTCATGTTATTGCATTCATTCCTTTTTATTACTCAGTAATAGTCCATTGTATTATAATTAGTTTATCTATTCACTAGTCTACCAACATTTGCGTTGTTTTCAAATAAAGCCATTACGAAAGAAACTGCTGGGAGCATTTCTGTACAAGTCTTTGTGTGGACGTATGTCTCATTTTTCTTGGGTAAATACCTGAAAGTAAAATGGCTGGATCATATGGTCAATGTACGTTTAATTTTTGAAGAAACTGCCAAATTGTTTTCTGAGGTGGTTGTACCATTATACACTCCCTCTAGCAGTGTATGAGAGTTCCAGTTGTTCTAGCCATTCTTGGCACACTTGATAAGGTAAGTCATTTTAACTTCAGCCATTCTAATAGGTGTGTAATATTATCTCACTGTGGTTTTCACTTGCATTTCTATAATGACTAAGGAGGGTAAGCATATTTTCATGTGCTCATTTACCATCAGTATATCTTCTCTGGTGAAATGTTCATTCAAATCTTTTGCTCCTTTTTAAATTGGGTTGCTGGGGAGCATTTGAGATTTTACTCCCCAGTATATGTCATCAGTTTGGCTCAAATAAACTTATAAAAATTTTTTAAAAAATAAATTGGATTGGTTTTCTTATTTCATTTTGAGTTCTTATATATTCTGGATACATGTCCTTTATGAGATAGTTGATTTGCACATTTTTTTTCCAGTTCATGTTTGTCTTTTTATATCCTTAATAGTGTCTTTCACAGAGTGAATTTTAATTTTTTTCATTTGGTGTTGATTTCTAATAATTTGAATTTTTTTGGCTTTTATTATAAGAAGCTGGAAAAATATAAATTTGGCTTTGTTAATATAATTATATAGAACCTCTCTACTGATGATGAAATCTATATAATATAGTAATAAAACTGCAATACACAATTGCAGCTAATCCAAGTCTACTTTCAAATAACACTACACTACTTCATGGGTGGTATGAGTTTCTTATAATAACAAAATAATCTTTAATTCCTTGCTCCTGTCTTTTACCATTGTTATCATTTATTTTATTCACATATAAGCATACATAAGCATATATGTGGTATAAACATAAGCATACACAGTCAAATATGTTGTTGCTATTATCACTTTAAAGTTATGTAAGGTCAATTAAGAATAAAAATAAGTTTTAATTTACTTTTACTTATTCTTTCTTCAGTGCTCTTCCTTACTTTATGTAGATCCAAGTTTCTGACCTATGTTATTTTAGTTTTAATTGAATACAATTTATCTGTTTGGTTTTTTTTCTTTTACAGACCATAGTTTTGGTGTGGTATCTAAAAAATCTTTGCCTATCTGGAAGTCACAGAGATTTTCTCCTATGTTAGAGTATAGAAGTTTTACTAATTTTGGTTTTACATTCAGGTATGTGATTAATTTTGAGTTCAGTTTTGTATGTGATGTGAGGTACATGTTAAATTTCATTTGTATGTAACCTACTGTCATAGAGCTATTTGTTGAAAAGACTATCTTTTCTCCACTGAATTGCCTTTGCAATTTTTTCAGTTTCTTAAAGCAAAAGCCAAGGTAATTGATTTGAGATTTCTTTTCTTTTATAAGTGTTTAGTGCTATAAATTTCCCTCTGAGCACTGCATTAAGTGCTTTCCACAAATTTTGATATGTTTTATTCAGTTCAAAATACTTTGCATCTTCTCTTTTGGTTTCTTCTTTGGCCTGTGGGTGGTTTAGAAGGATGTTCTTTGGTTTCCAAATATTTAGGAGATTTTTCTTGATATTTTTCTATTATGAAGTTCTAATTTAAGCCATTTTGGTCAGAGAATACACTTGGTATGATCTGAATTGTCTTAAATTTACTGAGACTTGTTTTATTGCCCAGAATGTGCTCTATCTTGTAAATGTTTAGTGTGTACTTGAAAAGAAAGTGCATTCTGTTGTTGTTATTCTTATTGTTGGGTAGAATGTTCTATAAATATCAATTAAGTCAACTCATTTAATAGTATTATTCAATCTTCTATGTCCTTACTGACTTTCTACTGGTTCTATCAATTATTGAAAGAGAGGTGATGAAATAATTATAAGTTTTTTCTATTTGATTTTAGTATAGTTCTAGATATAATTAGATATCTATAAATCTCCATGAACACTTAACAGTATAATATTTGCCAGGTTTATTGCTCACTGCATGCTTGTTCTTTCTCTGCTTCATCTTTCTCTAGCTTGACTTCTCTGTTCTCTAGCCAAATTTTTCTTGAGTATTTCCTCAGGTGATATATGGGAATCCTTTATAGCTCCAAATATCTTTCTCTTGCACTGACAGGTGAATACTTCTTCAGTTGGGTATGAGATTCCTGGGTAGCAATCCTTTTCTCTCAGTGTTTCCATTTTTATCTTCCAGTGTTGCAGATGAAAAGTCCTGTGCCAATCTGATTTTTTTCCCTTTTAGATAACTTGCTTTTTCTGTCTAGAAATTTGAAAATGTTTTTCTTTAATATGGAATTCAGGAGTTTCATGCTTACGTGTAAGTGTTTTCTTTCTCTCTCTCTCTCTCTCTCTCTCTCTCTCTCTCTCTCTCTCTCTCTCTCTCCCTCTTTCTCTCTCTCTCTCTCTTTCTATATGTATGTTCCTGTGCTCTTTAAGTCTGCAAGTTCACATCTTTCTTCAGGTTGGCAAAATATTCTTCTATTTCTAAATTATTGCCTCTCCTTGAAGGAATTAAGAAGTACATATTGGTAGTTACAAAACAGTTACAGGTATGTAAAGTACAACATAAGGAATATAGTTAATAATATTATAATAACTATTGTATGGTGTCAGGTGAGTACTAGACTTATTGGGGGGATCACTTCATAAATTATATAAATGTCTAACCACTATGCTGTACACCTGAAACTGATATAAAATAACATTGAATGTCAAGTGTAATTGAAAAAATTTTTTAAAAGGATCAGCACTGGATCATAGTGACCCATAATCCTTTCTTGGGCTGTCACTAACAGCTTTGAGTCTGTCATTTTAAAGAATGCAATTTATACTATAATTCTCTAAACTGATATATGTGTTTAGATGTACTCTCTGTGGAGTTCATAATAAAAACAATTAAATTGCAAAAAAAAAATGATTGCCTCTCCTCCATCTGTGTCTTTTCTTTCTTTTGGAACTAACATATTTGAATGTTAAGACTATTGAATCTATTCTCCAAGTCTCATATTTTCCTCATTTCCATCTCTTCATTTTATTTGCTCTGTGCTGCTTTGAAATATTTTTCCACTTGTTCTTCCAAGCCACTAATATGAGTCTCAGCAGTAATCAGACTTCTCTCTTTCAATACATATACTAATTTTCTTGTTGAAAATAATGGTTTTTAGTTCCAGAAAGTTGTGTGTGTGTGTGTGTGTGTGTGTGTGTGTGTGTGTGTGTGTACAGTACTTGAATCTCTTTAAGTGCTCTTAATATTTTCTTAAGTTGTCATATATCTCTTCAGTGGTTCCTATGCTGTCTGGTAGACAGGAAAACCAGCTATAATGACTTCATCCCTGTAGGGCCAAGGCCCTCTGAGTCACACTCTTCCAATATCCCCATGGTCCTGACCTCTGCTCAGGGGCTATCCAGAGCTGGTCTGCAGGCTCCTGCATGGTGAGAATAAGGAAGCTTCCCATCAGGTCTTGACACCAGGCCTTCCCCTTACCAAACTCCAGCTCATGCCTTCAGGTGCACACTCTACCTGTTGGCCCCAGCAGCAATAAGGCTAAGGAGAGAGACAGATGTTTGAGGATGGGAATGGAAATTCCCTTAGAACAATGGTTCTCAAGCTTGAGCATTCATTAGAATCACCTCCAGGGCTTGTTAATATAGACGGTTGAACCCACTCCAGGAGTTTCTGATTCGTTAGGTCTGGCGTAGGGCCTGAGAATTTGCATTGCTAACCAGTTCCCAAGGAATGCTGATGCTGTGGTCTGGGAACACACTTTGAGAACCACTGCATTAGAATACACCAAATCAAGTCCTCCTTCTTCTTCAAAATTATACCTCTTTTTATGGTAAGGAAATTAATCCCATGTCAGGAAGGCATCCTCTCCTCGTTTTACATTGGGTTCTTCCGCTTGTTTATAGTACTGAGGCTTGTACAGGACTGGGCTCCATCCAGGCCCTCTCCTCTACCCAAGCCCTTGAGGGCGCTTTGCTGCCCTGTCTCCTGGTCTGAGAAGAAGGCACCAGGAGAGGCCAAAGCGCCCAGAGCAGGATGTTCTTAGGTGGAGCTGAGTCAGACTGGAAGGCTTCTCCTTTGCACAGGCTTTCACCTTATGGTAGCCTTGTTTTACCCCATACCTATAGGGTGGCAGTGGAGCTGCCCGCCCTCCCTCCAGAACTCCCTGGGGTCAGTAGGGATGTGGGGTGGGAAGTGCCTAGAATAGCGGGGTGTGTGTACAGGCAGGGAGGGCTCTGGGACCACCTTCTTGGCCAGCAAGGGTCTCCTCCTGGACTAGGAACCACCATGTCTTCCTGTCTGGGATCTCTTCTCTGCTGCCTCATCTGAGTCCCCCAAACTCTGCACCCACCTTCTTGCTTCAAACACCTTCCCTTCACTCCTTTGATTTTGTCCAGTCTTCTCTTCAAAACTCCTTGCCTGTCCTGGGATACTTGCCCCACTCTTCTGCAACCCCTCCCGTGCAGTGGTCTTTGACTGCCATAACACCTCATACTCTGCTGTTGAGAGCATCTCCCTCCCATATTACTCCTCCTCTGCTCTGCTGTTTGGAGCTCTCCTCCCATATCACATGCTCCCTCTAAGATCAGGAACAAGACAAGGCTCTCCACTATTGCCACTGTTATTCAATATAACACTGGAGGTCCTAGGGAGAGCAATCAGTCAAGAGAAAGATATAAAAGGCATCCAAGTAGGAAATGAAGTCAAACTGTCACTTTTTGTGGATGACATGATTCTCTCTATATAAAATCCTAAAGACTTCACGAGAACACTGCTAGAAACAATAAGCACATATAGTAAAGTCTCTGGATACAAAATCAATATTCAAAAATCCATAACATTCCTATACTTTAATAATGAAGTGTCAGAAAAAGAAGTGGAAAAAATAACTCCTTTTGCAATTGTAACTAAAAGAATAAAATACCTAGGAATAAATCTAACAAAACATGTGAAAGATCTATATAATGAAAACTATAAGACTCTATTAAAAGAAATCGAAGAAGATACAAAAAAATGGAAAGATATTCCATGTTCTTGGATTGGAAGAATCAACATAGATAAAATGACCTTATTATTTAAAGCATTATACAGATTCAATGCGATACCCATCAGAATTCCATTGGCATTTTTTTAAAGAAATAGAACAAAAAATCATCAGATTTGTATGGAAGCACAAATGACCCTGAATTGCCAAAGCCATCCTGAGAAAAAAGAATGAGGCTGGAGGCATCACTCTGCCTGACTTCAAATTATACTACAAAGCAACAATAATCAAAATAGCATGGTATTGGCAGAAAAACAGACATACAGACCAGTGGAACAGAATCAAGAGTGCAGAAATAAACCCGTATTTATATAGGCAAATAATTTTTGACAAAAAAGCCAAAAACATAGTGGAGTGAAGAAAGCCTCTTCAATAAACGGTACTGGGAAAACTGGAAAGCCATCTGCAAAAGAATGAAACTAGACTGTTGTCTGTCACCACATATCAAAATTAACTCAAAATGGATTAAGGACATGGATATAAGACCCAAAACAATAAAGTGCATAGAAGAAAACATAAGAACTAAACTCATGGACCTTAGACTTAAAGAGAATTTTATGAATTTGACCTCAAAGGCAAGGGGAATAAAGGCAAAAATAAATGAATGGGACTACATCAAACTAAAAAGCTTCTGCACAGCAAAAGAAATCATCAACAAGGTAAAGAGACAACCATCCAAATGGGAAAATATATTTGCAATCAATGCCTCTGATAAGGGCCTAATATCCAAAATATACAAAGAACTCATACAGCTCAATAACAACAAAAAAACCCACAAACAATCCAATCAAAAAATGGGCAGAGGACCTGAACAGACACTTCTCCCAAGACATACAAATGGCCAACAAACATATGAAAAGATGCTCATCATTGCTATTAGGAAAAGGCAAACCAAAACCACAATGAGATACCATCTTACACCTGTTAGAATAGTTGTTATCAACAGGACAAGTAATAACAAATGTTAGAAAGGATGCCGAGAAATAGGAACCCTCATACACTTCTGGTGGGACTGCGAATTGGTATAGCCACTATGGAAAACAGTATGGAGTTTCCTCAAAAAACTAAGAATTGATCTACCGTAACATCTAGCAATCCCTCTACTGGGTTTGAAAAGATGAAAACTCGTATCGAAAAAGATATCTGCACACTGATGTTCATAGCAGCATTATTCACGGTGGCCAGGACATGGAAGCAACCGAAGTATCCTACGATAGAAGCTGTGGTACATATATACAATGAAATATTACTCAGCCATAAGAAGAGATTAAATACTGTCATTTGTGACAACATGGATGGACCTCGAGATAATCATGCTAAGCAAAATAAACAAGACAGAAAACGTTGAAAACTACAAGGTATCACTTATATGTGGGATATAAACCTAAAAGCAACAAACAAACAGGACAAACAGAGACTAATGGACATGGACAATAGACTAATGATTACCAGATGGTAGGAGCAAGGAGGGAGGCAGATGGGTTAAAAGGGGTCAAATATGTGGTGACAGCAAGAAATCTAACAGTAGGCAGTGAATATACAATGCAAAATATATATGGCTTACTGTTGATTTGTACACTTGAAACTTACTGGATTTCGTTATCCAATGTCACTATAATAAATTTTTTTTTAATTAAAAAAAAAGAATATGGACTTTAAAGTGTAGTGTCTATGTTAATTTCCTGAATTTGATAATTGTACCACTGTCATTTAAGATAATATTCTTGTTCTTGGATAATATGCACTAGAGTATTAAGAGATAAAAGGGCATAATGTATACAACTGACTCTCAAATGGTCCGGAAAAAAATATAGTACATATATAATGATAAAAAAAAAAAGTCAAAATGTGAAAGATTGATTAATTTAAGTAAAGAATATATGGAAATTCTTTGTAACTATTCTTGCAACTTTTCTATAAGTTTCAAATTATTTCAAAATAAAAAGATTTTTTAAAGGTACATAAACAGGAGAGAAATAGTCAAGTGAAGATATAGAATAGATAAAAATAGTTCCAAGTGACAAGTCAAATGCTGACTTTACTGTAGCTTTCTCCCTTCCATCCACTTTTCTAAAAAGGCTCTTACCCTTGACCTCAGGAAGCTGCCACATCCTAAGTGCCTCACTCAGCTTTTAGTTCCCCAGCTCCTGGCCTACCTCCCTGTGAAGGTACCATTTTTCTTCCCCAGGCATTTGGAGGCTGGCCTCTTGAACTCTTTGAGCCCTTAAAACCAAAGAAACCCCATTCCAACACTGCAACCCGCCCAGGTGTTCCCAACATCCTTGGTTCCCTGGGGAAATATAATTTCCCCAGGCCAAGGGCAAGATGGGTAACTTAAGCTGCCTCATCTTTCCCACAAGCAGTAGATTCACAGTGTACAGTTAATAAAAAAAACCCTAACACCCACACCTATGCATTATATATACCTGTCGACAGAAGCAGGCTAGGTCCAATGGGTAAGAGCTGCAGAAAGATGGTCTGAGTTTGGCTTTCATTCTACCATTTAAAAGTTGTGTGACTGACAGCAAGTCAACCAGTACCTTGAGCTCATTAATCATTCACTCAACATTACCCACCTATTAAATATCAGACTCCATTTTAGGAGACAGTGATACAAAATCCCTGCTCCCAGAACTTACATTCTACTTAAGTGAGACAGATAATAAATAACTGAAACATAGTATGCCAGATGCTTATTCATATCATGGAGAAAAAAAAGGGCAGATAAGGGAATGGTAAATCCAAGACTAGAGGGTTAAAATGTAATTTGAAATAGGGTATTTAAAGAAGGCTTCACTAAGGAGGTGATATCTGAACAAAACTCTAAAAGCAATGAGGGAGCAAATCACGTAGATGAATGAACATTAAGGCAAAAAAAGGACAGCAGGTGCAAAGGCCCTGGAGCAGGGATATGCCTAGGTTGAGGGATGACTGCTTAAGCTCTTTGAAGGCAGGGAAAGAAATTACACTGAGCAAGAGCTCAGTAAATATTGATGGGAGATGGGAAGCAAGAGAGGGACTGTGATATTCAGAGATTTTCAGGTTGAATTTCAGGAACAGAGGAAAAGTAGCATCAGTGTTATAAAGCTGAAGAAAAATAGGTGATCAACTGATTTTATGTCCTGTCTTTCTGGCTTTCTCTTAAAAATATTTCTCAATTGGAGATAATTCATGGAATTCGAAGATTTTTTTTTTATGTTTGCTTTCTGGCTTTGAATTGAAAATAAGGATTTTGTTTTTTTAGTTTGTTTTACTATATTTAAGACATTTTTCAGATATATAAATCTCTTTAAGATTAGGGCTTGGAATTCAAATTATTAATACTCTCACAATTTTATATTTGGAAGAAATCAAAATACCACTTATAACAAGAATAATGAGCTTATGGGGGAATTATTTGTAGTTATGAATAGGGCTTTTTTTTCCCTCCAAATGGTCAAGAGATTTGGATGTTCTTTTGCTATGGTTTGGACAGTTTGTATTTACCTCTTCAAATAACTTTGGATGACTTTTATATGACTATGTTATTATTTTCATAAATGGTATTTTTAGGAATTGGAAATAACAAAAAGTTCTGGTAGACTTGCCACTTGTCCTTAATTACTTATGTAACTAAACGCCTCTTTCCCAAATGACTGAGAAGCAATACCAGCCAGGGATTCTAAGCGTAAAATGGATATTTTTTAAAACGGTAGCAATAATAGAAGACATAACAGTGGTTTGGTTGCTGGGTTTTGTTTTTTTTTTAACTTAGTTTCTATTTAAATTATAAAAAACAAAATTCTTTTTTTTTTTTTGTGAGGATTTTTCAAGAATGATAAGTGGACAAGGCTCTGGTCTCAAGATACAATCAATGCCCATTTGTTTCAATATCACTAAAGTACAGTTAATTTTAGAAAGACTCCACTTTTGGTCTTTTCGCTCCCACTAAAGATTTTTTGTGGAAAAATTTCCCATTTTAGACTCTCATCTGCCTTTTAAAAAAATTAATTTGCATTCTTTCTATTATTTGATTGAAAGGTAACAAATTCTAAAACATACCAAAATAATATAGTTAAAATTTTAACTTTATTATTTTCCTATTATAAAAGTAATGCATATTTATAATATAGTAAAAGGTGGGGCACAAAAGGCATAAAGAAGTTAATTTTTAAATTGTCTATAATCCCATCCTAGGGAAAACTATTAACATTTTGGCATATTTCATCTGTCTTTTCCTCTGTATTTTTGAATGTAGCTCAGATATTACTATATATAAAGCAATGTATTCAGCTTTTTTAACATAATATTATATTAAAATTATTTTTCTCATATCAATAAAATCCTCTTTGTAAACATAATTCCAAAGGCAGAATAACATTCCATCATAAGGATATACTATAGTTTATTTAAACATTCTCCTGATATCAAATACTTAATAGCAGAGTTAGTAGGTCAAAGCATATAAACACTATTATAGCCACTTTTTCATAAAAAGTTTGATAACACACAGTGGGAATACACAGAGCCAGTGAGGGTGAGCGGGGGTGTCAAGACCAGCAGCCAGAAGGCGGAGGCTCAGAGGTCCTGGCCTAACCGTTCCAGCTCATTGAGAAGGAAGTCCATATCAGCCCGGGTCAGCGCTGGGTTGGCCACGACCATGCGGAAGAAGTTGCCCCGGGTCCCATGGGGCTGGTAGCCAATCATCATGGAGCCCTCCTTCACCATGCGCTCCTTGAGTATAGGGGCTACCTATAGATGGGGTGCAGAGAGCGTCCAGTTGCAGCCTGGGGTCAGGTGAGGGGTGGGGTGGCTTTCTGGCCATCAAGTTACCCAAGATACATTTCCCTCCCACCCAGCCATCTGCCGGAGGTAGAACCAATTGCTCTGATCCTGACCGTGGCCTACTTCACCTTTTTCTACCACATCTAACTTGCTTGGCCTTCCTACTCTATGCTTTATTCCCCCATCCTGCCTATCTCCAGGTTGTCATATGGACCATTTTCTGCCAAATCCTGACTTCTCCCAGATTCCCAACACTGCTTTAGTCTAACTTCAAGCCTTAGTCATTCTAACACCTTCTTCTCCCCTCTCTGAATTCCTGTAATGTATTTCATCTGTATCCTGTCATCTAACATGCATATTACAAGACTGCCTTGAACAAATAGGTAACTCTTGTTTTCTAAACATTACTCAAAGGCAAAAACATTGTTGTCCCTTCGTTTTATCTGTAGCACCTAGTACCAATCCATCCCTAGGGACCTATAACATGTCTCCTTTGCCTCTAAGAGGTATATCTAGACTGACATTACCAGGTTGTTCTGTCCCTGGTATCAGTGAGTCAAGCTCTTCTGTGATCTGTCTGCCTCACATCTGTCTTGGGCCTCAGCTCCCAGAAGAACACCCAGTATATAGCACAGAGGTCTATATACTGTACACTGGTGACTTCCTCTGCAATGTCCCTCTCTATCTTCTCACTTTTCAGAAACATGCCTTATTCTCCATTCCCATCCCCACAGAAATGAAGACAAGTTAGTGTTGTCTTCTAGTTCACGTCCCTACCTCTAGAGCAAGAGACCAGCAAAGAGAACTGCCGTGCCACTCACAGCCAGCAGGGGGTAGAAACACACCAGCTGCATCAGTTCCTGAAACTGGTTAACCAGAGCTGGGAAGAGAAAGCCTACCTTAGCCAGCCTTTCACTGTAATCCGGACTTTCCTGCTTGCCCCGCAGGCTGGGGGGCACAAACCAGAAACACACGTTGACGAACTCAGGCTGGGAGGAATGAGGGAGGGAAGAGTGTGAGCTGAGGAAGGTGGACTGTTCCCCTCTCACCACTCCTCTTCCTCCATCAGGGAGGGTTTTTTGTGTAGGATAGATTGTGGTGGATGGGGCGGGGGGGAGGGGAAGGGTACAGGAACATGCAGAGAGTACAGGGTAGGTCATACCTCCATGACCAACACAAATCCTTCCCGCTTCTTTATTTCCTCCACCAGGTACCTTCAAACAGAGAGTGAGAAATCACAGGTGGAGGAAGAAAGGCAGACATATAAAAAGAAAAGAGACCCAGAGAATGAGCTAGAGAGAGGCACTGAGAGCAGGAAAGGGGTATGAGGAAGAGACACAGAGGAGGGAAACTAGAACCACTCCTCACTCCTACCGGGCAAGGGCAAAGGCCTGGTCAACACGCCGCTCCAGCCCTTGCCCGCCCTGTGCCTTCCACATGAGCCACAACTTCAGACAGTCCACACGGCGGCCACACTGCACCACTTTGTCTCCTGTGTCCAGAGCCACGTCGTAGAACTTGTCTTGTTGGAAGAGGTAGCTGGCCTGGGAACCATGGCAGTGCTTGAGCAGGTTCTGTGAAGGAGTGGGGGACTGTCAGACCCCACTCTCCCCACGTAGGTTTCCTTTAGCACTATATTAGAGGATTTCTTCCTTTCCCTGCAACCAGGTGGCACTGATGGGATGACTGCCAACTAACTTGGACCTTTTTCTCTAGGTTTTCTCCCGACACTCAGAGTTCTTCCCAAACTCAACCCAGGATTCCTTTGATTACAACTTGGAGCTGGAAAGTTTTTCCTTTGCATGAAGACAAGCCACGGGGGAAGTGAGGGAGCCCACTACAGGGAGTTAGGGTGGTCACAGATTCAGCTACAAATGGGATGGTAAAGAGAACACAGTGAGGCCAAGTCTCCCTTGAAGGTGGGATAGAAAAGGATACAGAGGTCCAGGGTGAGAGATGGGGACAGGGCAGGGGCAGACCCACCGAGGTGTCCTGGAGAAGAAGAGCCGAGCACTGCAGGCCTGCTGTAAGGAGCTTGTGGGGATTCCAGGCCACGGAGTCAGCCCTTGAGTGGGTATAGCAAAGCTGGGTCAGCTGGCTCCTCCTCAAGTCACCCAACCAAGCCCCCCTCCCTTTCCAGTCCTCAGTAAAGGGGCTCCAGTTTCACCTCAGCCCAGCAGTCAGGAAGAATTGCCATGTCTACTGTCTGACCTCCCAGCCCCAAGCAACCATCTCTCCAATCCTCCTCTCACCAAACTCTCTCCCCTACTCCCATCTGAAGCTCCTTAGACTATGACCATTTTGTGGAACAAGAATTTGAAGGGTGGGATTCAGGGAGCAGGGTCCATATGCACCTCTGGATCCCATCCAGGAGATTTCTATGTGTCTGTGATAGCAAAACACTTCCACCCCAGGCGGCCTGTGGAGTAGAAAAAAACAGCAAGGGTTTGGCTTCAGCTCAGCCTATTACACCCTCAGGCCCAAGTCCCACTCACGTCCACATGCATCCACAGTCCGTGACGCTGGCACACATCAGCAATTGCTTCCAGGGGGTCAAAGGCCCCTAGTACAGTAGTGCCAGAGGTGGCACAGACCAGGAATGGCACAGCACCCTATTGAAAAAATGCAGAGAGAGTAAAAGGCTGTGAAGTCATCTCAAAAGCAACCTAGAGCCTGGTGCTATAGCCTAGCTCTAAACTCTCTGCATGTCTAACCCGGGCTCTTTCAACCTTACAATGTGTTACTGTCTCTTTTAATTTGCAGATGAAAACACTGAGATTCAGAGGTATTAAGAAACCTGACCCTAAGCTGAAGCTCCAGAGATGGAACCTAAACCTAGGTCTGTCTGCTGGTCTGTCTCCAAAGTTCATATCCTTTCAAAAAAATTTTTAATGTCTTACTGGAAGATCAAAATGATATTTTAAAA
Organism: Pteropus vampyrus; assembly: GCF_000151845.1. Lineage (NCBI taxonomy): Eukaryota > Metazoa > Chordata > Mammalia > Chiroptera > Pteropodidae > Pteropus > Pteropus vampyrus. Next base: position 2,736,197 of record NW_011889057.1, on the reverse strand, counting down.
ATTCTAATAGTACAAGTTTATAAAGAAATTAAATAGTATTCAAAAAAATACCACAAAGAAAAGCCCAAGCACAGATGGCTTTACTGATTAATTCTACCAAACATTTAAAAAGAATTGGCACCAGTTCTTCACAAACTTCCAAAAAAGCAGAAGAGGAGGGAACACTTCTGAATTCATTCTATGAGGCAAATATTACCCTGATACCAAAACCAGACAAAACATTACAAGAAAACTAAAGACAATATATCTTATGAATATAGACATGAAAATCTAAAACACACTAGCAAGTCGAAATCAGTAACATGGTATATAAAAAGAATTATATACCATAACAAACTGGGATTTGTCCCAGGGGTGCAAGCTTGATTTAATATCCAAAAGTCAATTAACATAATACAACCTATCAATAGAAAATATTTAAAAAACACACATTTCAATGTGGTCTATTGAGCATCTCAACAGACAAAGAAAAACATCTGACAAAAATCCAACACTCCTTCATGATAAAAACATTTAACAAATTAGGAATTGAAGGGAACTTTCTCAACCTTATATAGGGCAACTAAAAACCATGGCTAGCATCACACTCAAAGGTAAAAGACTAAAAGCCTTCCCCCTAAGATCAGGAACAAGACAAAAGATGCCCACTCTCCCCACTTCTATTCAACATTGTACTGAGGTACTAACAGGGCAATTAGGTAAGAAAATAAAATAAGAGGCATCAAGATTGAAAAGGAAAAAAAAAGATTTCTATTTCTAGATAACATGAAATTGCATAGAAAATCCTAAGGAAACCATTAAAAAAAACCAAACTATTAGAATTAATAAATGAGTTCAGCAAGTTTGCAGAGTACAAGACCAATATTAAAAAATCAATTGTATTTCTAAACATTAGCAATGAACAATCCAAAAATGGAATTAAGAAAAAAACTGCATTTACAAGACCATCAAAAAGGATAAAATACTTAGGAATAAATTTAACAAGAAAGTGCAAAACATATACTCTGAAAATTACAAAGCATCATTGAAAAAAAAATCAAAGAAGACCTAAATAAATGGAAAGATGGTCCATGTTCATGGATCTACAGATTGGACACAATCCCTATAAAAATCCCAGCCGGCTTCTTTGCAGAAATTGACAAGCTGATCTTAAAATTCATGTAGAAGTTTAAGGGACCCAGAGCAACCAAAACTATGTGAAAAACGAACAAAGTTGGAAGACTTATACTTCCTGATTTCAAAACTTACTACAAAGCTACATTATTCAAGACAATGTGGTCTACACTATCGACATGCAGATCAATGGAATAGAATTGAGAATCCAGAATTATACCATCATAATTACAGTCAACTGATTTTCAACAAATATGCCACAACAATTCATTGGAGGAAAGAATAGTCTCTTCATAAATAGTGCTGTGACAACTGGGTATCCACATGTTAAAAAAAAAAAAAAAAATGAAGTTGAATCCCTTTCTCACATACACAAAAATGAACTCATAATGGATCATAGAACTGAATGTAAGACCTAAAACTATAAAACTCTGAGATGAAAATATAGGAGTAAATCTTCATGAGCTTGAGTTAAGCAAAGCCTTCCTACATGTAACACTGAAAGCACGACTAACCCAAGAAAAAATAAGCAAGTTGAACTTCATCAAAATTTAAAACTTCTGTACTTCAAAGGACACCATCAAGAACATGAAAAGACAACTTAGAGAATGGAAGAAGATATCTGCAATCATATATCTGATAAGGGACTTATATCTAGAATAGAAGAAAATAAGCACATGACAGGATGCTCTACATCAGCAGTCATCAGGGAAATGCAAATCTAAACCACAGCAAGATACCACTTCACACCCACTAGGGTGGCTATAATAAAAAAGAGAAATAACAGGTGTTAGTGAGGATGTGGAGAAACTGGATCCCTCATACTGCTGGTGGGATTGTAAACTGGTGCAATCACTTTGAAATACAGTCAGGCAGTTCCTCAAAGGTTAAATATAGAGTTACTATATGACTCAGCAATTCCACTACTAGGTATATAATCAAGAGAAATGAAAAACATATGTTCACATAAAAACTTGTACAAAAATGTTCAGAGCAGCATTATTCATAATAGTCCCAAACTGGAAACAACCCAAATGCCCATCAACTGAGAAAGTGATAAATAAAATGGGGTACAGCCATACAATTAATATTATTCAGCAATAAGAAAGAATGAAGAACTGGTACATAATACAACATGGTGAATCTTGAAGACATTATGCTAAGTAAAAGAAGTTCATCACAAAAGACCATGTATGGTATGATTCTATTTCTACGAAAAATCCAAAACAGGCAAATCCATAGAAATACCAAGTACATTTGTGGTTGCCTAATGGGAAGTATGGGAGTACTGGGAATTGATGGCTAGAGGGTATGGGGTTTCTTTTTGGGGTGATGAAAATATTCTAATGTTTATTGTAGTGACGGTTGAGCAACTCCATAAATGTGTTAAAAACCATTGGATTGTATACTATAAATAGGTGAATTGTATGGCATGTGAATGGAATTATATGTCTATAATGCTACTACCCAAAAAAGTTTATACAATAAAAGTGATACTAAGTGTTCTAATTGCTGCTCATACTGCTACTCAAAGGTAACATCCATAAGTCAATAAATATACAATGTTCTAAATAACAATAGGCTCAGAGTGTCCTTTCTATACTGCAACTTGCTATATGTACTTTATATATATACACGGATACATATATATATACACACTTAAATATATAGTGGAGGTATTTTCATGTGTGTATATATTCCCACCTTATTCTTTTAAATGGCTACAGAGTACTCCAATAATAACAACAACAATAATGGCAGCTAATATTTACATATGCTTCAATGCTCTAAGTGCTTTACATATATCAATTCATATAATCCTACAACAATCCTATGTGATAAATTCTATATTATGCTCATTTCTGAAAGGAGGAAAGCAAGACACACAGATATACCATAATTTATATACAGACATTTAAAAAAATTTTTTTTAATTTTACACTTTGCCCAGTACACAGAATTCTACATACTATGATGATGATTTATAGAATAAATTCTAACAGTGGGACTTTGAATCAATGGAGAGATACATTTAAAATTTATATAGATAGTGCCAAAAGACCCCTCAACACCCTCCCTGTGGTGCTGTCTTGGGACTTCACTCAGTGACTCAGTCATGCTCCTGCCTCTTGGAGTCTGATCCAGCCTGCAAGTCTTGGAAGAGCCCCTGAGAGGACCACAGAGTATCCTCCCCGCTCAGGCTCCCTATGGAGCACTTCAGCCCACAGGAGAGATGTGCACAGAGATCAAGAAAAAGGATGAGGAATGCCTTGAGTAGGGAGAGCCTAAAGAGAAAGAGGGATCCTGCTCCATGAGCCAGTGCTCCTGACACACTCACCTCAGCCTCAGCCAGACTGATCTGTCTCTCCAGGTCCTCAGGGATCATTTTCCCTCTAGAAAAGAAAACTGAGTGGGTAGGGAAGTAACAGGTTCTCTAGGCTGGGAGGTAGAAGTGTTGAGAACAGGGTAATGTGGGGTTAGCCATGCAGAGGCCACAAGGTTGATACTTCCCTAAGAAGGGTAAATAGATCTCAAGGAATGGGGCAGGAGACTTTAGCAGGCACTGAGAGACAGAAGTGGCAATTTGCAGGAAAAGAGAGGGGAGAGAAGTCCACCAGGGGTATGGGCCTGTGGCCAGAGCTCCTGACAGCAGGAAGGTACACTGTACCAAGCCAGGTCAGGGCCACGTGGACAAGACCTTCACCTCTCATCTGCCTTGACCACTCGGACACTGTCAGTGCCAAGTCCCAGAAAAGCAGCTCCCTTCTTGATGGAGTAGTGACACTGTGGAGGAAGGCAGAGGGCACATTAAGCTAGGGGAGAGAGGGCAGGGAGGATGGGAAGGAGAGAGACTAGTAAAAGTCAAACATGAGCTGCAAAAGATAAGACCCTGCAGGCCAGGGCTTCTCAAGCATTCTTGTGTCTTCGAATCATCAGGGTGTCTGTTAAAATGCAGATTCAGTAGGTCTGGGGCTTGAGATTGTGCATTTCTAACAAATGTCCAGGTGATACTGATGCTACTAGTCCATGGACCACTCTCTGAGTTAGAAAGGGTGTGGACTGTGTCCATTGTACTTGTTTTTCCTCCCCCACCCCAGACAGACGGCAAGGTGAATGGGAGCCCCCTTGACTAGAAGGAAGCACATCTGCTTGCGGGCAGGCTGGCCTTGGAGAAGATGGGTCTGGGCAGGCAGAGGACCTCAATGATCTCAGATTCAGCTGACTAGAGATTAAAATCAGGAGCCCAGGGTAGGCCTGTGCTGCTTCCGCACCTCCTTTGATGTGAAGAGGGCCAGGGGTGGCAGTGCCCGGAGGCCCCTCCTCTTACAATCTGGGTAGCGCTGATAGCGGGCCAGGTTTACAGCGTACATGTTGGAAATGGAGCCACCTGTCACAGAGAGGGGATGGTGGCAGGAGGGAGAGACAGTGGGTCAAAACTGAAGCTTGCCTCCCCTGACTTCGCTGCCCCAGAAGAACTGATCAAAACACAAGTGATTGGCTCCCAGGCCACAAATTCCCAAGGCTCTACAAATGGCATGATAATAGCCCAGAACAGCCCAGGGATCCACATAGGGATCCCCTGACTATCGGCCTCCATATCCTGGGCTGCCCCTAGGACAGCCCCCACCTGGAGAGAGCAAGCACTGCAGCACTGATCCCATGGACTGTTTGGCAAACAAGATACAAGGTATTATTGGGCAGTCTCTCTGGTTTGGCCCCAGCCCAGCTGGAGAAGAAACAAAGAGGAATTCCCCCTCCCTGCCAGCTTAGAGCAAGAGAATGGTGGGGAAGGAGGAACACTTAAAAACATCAAAGGCCTCCCTCCTTCTCACGTACCAGGACAGAAGACCCCATCCCCAGAGCTCCAGCCCACCAGCTCCCGCAGTTTCTTCAGTACCTCTTCTTCCATGAGTACAAACACAGGGGCAATTTCATACGTGTACCTGCCAGGAGAGGGAACAATGAGAAAGGGAAAGAGGCGGGGGAGTCCCTCCAGGTGAGACTTTCAAGACTAGTGGGAGAGAGGAGGTGGTGAGAATGAATGAGGGAGGGGTCCAAAGAGAGGAAGGAGTTGGTGACAAAGAACCAGAGAAGCAAGAATGAAAACAAACTGGGGTCAGGAGCAGGAGAAAGCTTGGAGAAAGGGAGCCCAAAGAGCAAGAGAGGAGACTGTGCCAGCAGAGATTCTCAGAAACCAGAGAAGAAGGCAAAAAACCATTCTCTTCCCCTCCCCCTAGGGCACATTTCCAGAAAACCTATATCCTTTGTGGGGTGGTGGGAGGGGCTCTTGGCATGGCTCACTGGCTGGTGTTGAGGCTCTCGGTGACAATGCGCCCAGCCAGAGCATGGGGATCCAAACCTGAGAAGAGCTGGTTGAAGAAGTGAGGGTGACCTGGAGAAGGGGGCAGGGAGCTCAGAGTGGAGCTGGGTACAAACTCCAGACACTCTTCCCACCAGAACCCAGGGCTCACAGGTCTTCACGCTATAGCGGATCACAGCCCGGCACCGCTCCAAGATCTTCTCCTGTGACTCCCCCTGGCTCCGCAGCTCCAAATCTAGCAGCTGTTTCAGCTCCTTTGGCTCCTTCCACTCACAGACCTAGGAGGAGAAGCAGGAGATTCTGGTGGCCCTTACATATTCCATTGTCTGGCAATCCAAACCACATCTCAATACACACAACACCATCAACCTGCACTTAAAGCAACAAGGTAGAAATGTTTTCAAAGTGACACATGAATAAGGTAAATAAACAGTAAGACCCAGTAAATAATCCCTGAGGCTCACAGTGAGACAGTGATGAATTCTGGGAAGTAGCCTTGTTGGAGGAGGAAAGTCCTGAGCCAGGTTTGATGAGCAGGAAAAGGAGGGAGAAAGGACCCACCTTCTCAGAGGCACTGGTCCCTTTCCGAATGACCTCATCCACAACAATCCCAAATACATCCCGGAGCAAGGCTTCTGCAGCCACAGGGTCCCCATCAAGGGAGAAGAGTGGTTTAGAGTCAGCCATCAGGATAAAATCTGTGAGCAGAGCAGGAGTTATTCCCTATTCATCCTGTGTACCTGACCTGGATCTAACCAACAAGAACCCAACCCCGGGCCTCAGGCCTGACTCAGTCCTGCAGCTCAGTCCCAGCCTTCACTGTTACAGACGAGGGCAAGTGAGTGTCCAGGGAGAAAACCAGTAGAAAGAGGGGGGAAAGAAAATGGCAGTTAGCACTGAGTAGGTGGAATCTAGTGGCCACTGCCCACCTAAGGCAATGACAAGAGGCTTACCTTTACACTCAGGTCTCCGTTCAGGTGAGCTGGAGGCAGAGTACACAATCGGTTTTTCAGAATGTTAGGACCAGGGCAGCAGAGGGAGTGAGGTATGGGCAGCAGTCACATGACCATGACATCACTCTCGTGACCCTTGCCCTAAGGAAAACTACACAGATTTGAGATAGGGACAACAGGTTGAGATAAGTCCCCTGAATAATCATTAGCTGACATGAAGAAGGAGAAAAATGAGATGAGAGACAAAAACACACACTATATTAATTTCAGGGTTAAGAGGAGCAGAGAGCCAGCAGGAAGAGGGCCTTTCTACTGTGAATCAGAGGGTCCAGAGTAGAACGCATGGGAGTTATTTGGCAGGGAGACAAGTGTGGGTGTGGAGGGGGAGCCATGTGGGGGGCAGGAGGCTGGAGAGAGGGACAGGTGCAGGAAACTGCTAGAGGTGACCCTGGAGATTGCAGGGGGTGGAATGGGGGGAGGGCCTGAGAGAGATAGGTGGAGGTGAAATGGTTTAGGCAGGCCTCAGAGGCCAATCTCTGCATCTCAACCCTTAGAATCCTTTCAGAACTATCTTGATTTTCTAAAGCCCTCTCCCAGAGTAGAAATGAAAGGAGGTTACATTGAGGAAGCATTATGTTAAGAACTGTAACCTTGTGTCTTGCAGGCTGAGTGCTCAATAAACAGGGGGTGGCTGTTTGAAGTGTGCACCAGCTTTATTCAGGACAGGCTGCTGGGAATTGAGAAAGCCTTCCTGTCCCACTGGGAGCACACAGATGCATATGTAACAGTTACAGCCCAGGGCATAGCTGGATGCTAACTACAAGCACTATTCGGGGAAAGAAGAGATCCATGAAAGTTGAAGACTGGAGAAGATCTGTAGTGGGACTGGAGTTGAATCTTGAAAATGGGCAGGAGAAATGAGACTGGTGAAAGGGAGGATGAGAGGAACGTAGGAGCAGTAGAGGACAAATGCCATGAGCTTACACTGGGAATGAGTATGGCTTATTCTAAGGTCAGTGAAGGCACCCAGCTGGCTGAAGGGAGGGTCTGTAAGGGTGATACAGGAGACCAGCTGCACAAGATTATGGGGATCCTGGAATACCACGCAGGCCAAGGAATCGAAATTTATCCTGCAGAAAATGGGAAGACTCTGTGGCAAGAAATAATATGATGAAATTGATGTTCTCAGAAGACCAGTGCATAGTGGCAGGATGCAGAAGAATTAATAGGCTGTTGCTATAAACCAGGCAAGAGGTGATTCATACTTGAGTAAGAGTGGTGTCAGCAGGAAAAGACAGAGGAATATGAAGGCTTGGCCACTCGCCAATTACACTGAATTCAACACTTAGGAAATCTACATTGGAGGAGAAAGGAGAGTCAAAGAGGACCAAGCCTGGGTGACTGGAAAAGTAATGGTGCCCCCTGAAAGAAATTAGGATGCAGAAAGGGGAAGCTGGATAGAAAGTAAAACGGTTAATTCTTGGAAATACTCATCCAACTAGAGGTATCCCGGGACTACAGATACTCAAATGGGAGGAGGTAAGGCCCAGAACTCTGATGAGATCCTAGAACAGAAAGCAGATTTGAGAGTCAGGGTGCAGCGGAAGCCTTGTGACAAGTTCACAGAGATGGCCAGGGAGAGAGGGGTAAACACTAAGGCCTGGAGAACCCTCCGAATGAGGGGGAAAGAAAATGTGGAAAAGGAGGAATCTTCCTCAAAGTGGGCTACTCTGATGTAATCCACTGTCAATAGCCACTGGACTACACACTAGTTGAAAACACAGGTCCAAGGGACCCTGGTGGACCTACCTTGAAACTTTTCCTCAGTAGTTTGGGTTTGGAGAAAATAAGAGAGAATTGGCCCAGGCCTTGAAAATGAAGGAGTCAATCCTTCATCAGTGCTCACTCTAGCTCACCTGATGGGTGGCAGCAGTGCAGTGTTTAGGTCAAGAGGCATAAGGGAGAGAGGCTAATAAAAATAGGTACCATTGAAGTACTTACTCCACACTCTGAACTTAATATGTATTATTCTAATCTTCACAACCATTTCAAGTAAGTTTATTACCCACGTTTGAAGATGAGGAAATTGAGATTTCAGAGACACTATGTATGTAACTTGTCCAGATCACGTAGCCAATATGTGGCTGAGCTGGGTTTGATTGAACTCAGGCATGTCAGAATCTGAAGCCCCTGCTTCTAGCAGTAGAAGTGAAAAACAGGTTGCAAGGGGTTTGCAAGGAGGGAATGACTGGTGAAGAAAGAGAGACCCTTGGCTGGAAGGAGCTCTTTCCCAAAGTTCCAAAGAGAGGGTCTGTAGAGAAGACCATGACTCTGTCCACCTGGCACCTTCTTTATCCATTTCAAGTCAGTCACCTCTCAGAAATGAAATTTGAAGGTGAGGGCTCTGAATACCTCAAGTTTCCTCCTGGGGTAAAAAGGGAGGTGAGGCATCACTACCTTTATTCTCCACATAGAATCCTGTCCTGGGTACCTGAGAGAGGGAAGAGCCCCTGCCTACAGAGTTTTTCTTTTTAAAAGCAAGAAGGACATTAACCTGCAAGATAGAATACTAAAGCAAAGAAACATGAATAGAATTAGAAACAGAGCTTTAGCCTCTGGCTGAGAAGATGCTGGTAGGACCAAGTAGCATTTGTTCAAAACTTCACAAGTTTTCTTCAGTCTTCATGGGATCTCTAGCCCATAAACTCCTCACCATCAGCTCCCTCATACCTTTCTTTCCTTATACAACCTAGATTGTATGGTCCATCATTTCAGCCATTCTTTGTCCAAAATCCTCAACTCTCCAGCCCTGCGGTGCTTCCACCAAATCCCCCTGCAAAACCCCAATCCAATTGGCCACTCCCTCTCTTACCAAATCACCAGGACTGCTGCATTCTGCTAATGAAAACCACCTAACCATTTAAATTGGTATCGATATAAATTCATGGTGTCTGTGCTCATTACAATTAAACACAGCAGACTAAACACATATGTTCACCACTACTCCTTCTTGAACATCCACTAAAATTACATCAGCGGAATTTTAACTCCAGAAGAATAAAGCAAATGAGAAGAGAGACAAGAGGCAAGAGATGTCAATAATGGTAGAAGATGGAAAGCAGATGAAAAGTAGTAACTGGTTTAGCAAATGGCAGAAAGTCAAAACCAGTATGTCTGCAGAGGGCTATGCCAACAGGAAACAAGCTGGTTCCTGGGGCACAGGCCCAGAAAGCCTCTGGAATTGAAAACACTCGCTATCCTGAAAGGCAAGATGGAGGGGCACAGCTAAAAATATGAAAATTAGATGAAAACCTGTATAAGGAACATTTAGACCCCCCACTCTACTCTCCCTGCCCATTCGGCCCAGCAACTTCCCTCATCTTACTTCCAAAGCAGCAGGAGGTTTGTTTTCTAGAGAAACTGAAACAGGGAGACCTGGATTTAGGGATATCAGGCACAGCAGGAGGTTAGAATGAGGCACTGTACTGAAGACTGGAGGATGAGTAGGATGTTACATATTGAATGGACTCCTTTCTCCCAGTCAGCATTCAGAAACAGTAGCCAGGGGTAAACCCTCCAAGGCCAGAAGGCTGGAGGATTCCTCTCTTAGAAAAACTGACCTCAATAAGCCCCAGAGAAAAGACCTACTGAAGTTCTTATTTCAGTCCTTGTCCAATCACCTAGTCAGTGATGCAAGTCAATACAGCCTATCCATGCACATGGGCTCTCCTATATGCTTTAGTGCCTCACTCTTAAATGTGAGCAAATGGCCAGCCAAATCCTACCACACACTTGAGGAAAGCTCCTAACATTAATCACAGAGGTAAAAACGAACTGAAAAAAAGGCATTTGGTGGAAGAAGAGAAGTACAGGGAGTAGAAGAACGACTCAAAAATTCAAGATGACATTGCATCCATAAAAAGAAAACAAGTTGCTCTCAAAAAGGAACACTCAGAGAAGAGCTCTAGAATTTTAAGAATATGACAATTGAAATAAAAAAAAAATTAGAAATAAAATGAAGCCAAGAAAAGATAAAGCACAGAAAGATAAAAATATAAAGAGATGGGCAATAAAAAAGAATTTTAGAAGGTCAATCTAAAAGGCCCAATAGTCAATTAATAGAAGTTTCAGAAAGAGAAGGAAAAAAACAGAAGAAAGAAATCAAATCAAAGAAAGCTTCATAGAAGAAAAGAACAGAGTAAAAGAATCCACTGAATGACAACCGTAAAGACAGATTATAATATTGTCTCAGAACAATGGAGGATCCAAACACTTCTGGAGATAAAACAAAACAAATAAACCAAAACCAGGTCATAGACAAAGGACAGAGAATCGGACCACATCAAACTTCTCCAATACAGGATAGAGGTGAAGAGAATTCCCAGGACTGTTATGAAGGTATTAACCATCTTCAGAGGAAAAAAGCAACAGTGACTCTGCTTAACTGGACACTCAATACTTACTGCCTGGCAACATTACTATGTTCCTATTGTCAGCTCTATCTTTAATTCTCTGTGGCAACTATTTCAAAAATTTCCCACATCTCTGAAATTATTGACCTATCATCCTTCTCCTTATTTCTCTCTCTCATTTCAAATTTCTTAGAGATAATAAATAAAAGTCATCAAAACTTACTCAACTTTTTGTTAACTACACACTCTGGATTCTTCCTTCTCCCTCCCCACTTCCCATCTTCTCCCCTTCCTTCCCTCCCTCCCTCTTCTTCCTCCCTCCCTCCCTCCCTCCCTTCCTTTCTTCTTTCTTTCCTTCCTTCCTTCCTTCCTTCGCTATTCAGTATCTAGTATGTGCCAAGCACTTTGGTTGCTATTAGAGGTACAACGGAGAGCAAAAGATCACAGTCCTGCCCTCATGAAGTTCACGGTCTAAAAGCACAGGTCACAAACTAGAAGATAGTGAGCCAACTGTTACCTACAGACAAGGTTTTGTCTGGCTTACACAGTACATTAAAAACTTTTTTTAAATAACTGTCAATCTGAAACTTCCAGCTTCTCATGAAAAAAGTCAGAAGACCTAGCAACACTGGGCCTGATTTAATAAATTGCAACAATAGCCTGTAGTTGGAGTTGCCCCTTTATTATTAATATAGTTTTGTGTTCATTACGTTTTCTTTTCAACTTTTTTATTTTTGATTAAGCAATATACTCAGGTAGTTCAAAAATCAAAATGTATAAAAATATGAGTAGTGAAAAGTCTACTTCCCACTCCATTCCATATGCCCCATTCCCATTCCCACCCCCATAGGTAACCATTTTTATTAGTTTCTTGGGTAACCTTTCAGAGCTTTTAATGCAAATACTAACAAATACAAATACAAATTCTTATTTTCTCCTTTTTCACACAAAAGGGAGAATGGAAACTTTACAGTAAAGAAAGCTGGTGGATACCATCTTACCGAAGCGATCATAGCTAACATCACCAATAATGGGACAGAATGACATGATGGGCCTCCTGACCTGAGGTATTGAGAAGCATTCAACATCATTTATGTAATATTTCTGCCAAAAAACGCATAACCTGAATTTAACTACGAGGAAACATATATCTAAATTGAGGGTCATTCTACAAAACAACTAGCCTGTATTCCTCAAAAATGTCAATGTCATGAAAACCAGAGAAAGACTGAGGAACTGTTCCAGACTGAAGAAAACTAGAGACACTACAACCGAAAGGAATGAGTAATCTTAGATCGGCTCTTGGATAAGGAAGAAAAAAATCTGCTATGAACAACATTATTGGAACAACTGGTGGAATCTAACTATGAATGGCATCATAAATATTAGTATTCTATCAGTGTGAATTCCCTAAATTTTATTATTGCATTGTGGTTATATAAGAAAACAGTCTTATTCTTAGAAAACATATGCTGAAACATATAGCAGTAAAGGAGCATAAATACTGCAACTTTCAGCAGAAAAAGACAACACTGTGTGCATGTATCTACAACTATGTCTAGAAAAATAACAGCTTTATTGAGAAATGAGTCACATATCATAAAGTTTACTCTTTTAAAGTATACAATTCAGTGGGTTCTTTTTTAGAATATTCACAAAGTTGTACATCAATACCACTATTTAATTCCAGAACATTTGCATTACCCCCCCAAAACCCTATATCTATTAGCAGTTTCTCCTCATGCATTTCTTAAGAGACTGAAGATGAAAAAAATCTTCAAAATATTAACTGTGGCTATTTCTGGGTATTAGAATTATAATTTTATGTTTCTTATTTACACAATTCTATATTTTTATAGTTTCATATAATTTCATATTACTTATGTAATTAAAAGTTATTTTTAAGCAACAAAGAAAGTAAAGAAGGAATTAAGGGGCTATAAGAATTCCAAAATATACGAATCACCAAGCTCAAAAAACGATCCTGGTACATCATGTGGTTTCCCAACTCAATACACTATCATCAAAAAGGTCTAATGGTAACGAAGGTAGCCATATATTGCTCATTTCTATTACGCAGCCCCAGCTGACCTCAGAGAGAGGGATGGGTTCAGCTAGTTCAACAAACATTAGCTGAGTATCTACTTCTGTTGCTTGGCACTACCCTAGCCAGGCACTATGTCTATGCTGTGCGCTCCAGCTAACAGGCTAAAAGGAAGTCGGGCATGTAAAATAAAGGCATGCTCAACACAATAGAGTGTAAGCTCATGAAGAAAAGGCAGGACTGGTGAACAGTGCTCAATTGACCCAGTGCAGCTTTCAAAGATAAAACAATCAGGTTCTACTTAAGGCTATAGAGAAATGTTGCAGAAAAAACCTAATTGGTAATCATTACAATACTATCTGAATAAGTGATGGGGCGGGGTGGGGGGGAGGCTTGAGGGGAGAGGGTGCCAAGGAAGTGAGGAAAGGTCACACAGGAGGAGGCCTGCCTGTGGGCAATCGATTAGGGCAGTTGCTTATTAAAGCACTTTCTGCCAAGTTTATTGTTAGAGAGTAAAAACACTGCTTCTGTGCTATCTACCTATTAACAAAACCCACTGACTCAATACCAACATTAAAAGAAGTACCAATTCTCCCTATGTACACAGCATTTTCTCCCCTTCTAGACTGTAAACCCTTGGGGGTGCGGGGAGAACTAAGTCTTTGTTAAGTAAAGCACCAAATATAAAATAGGCACTCAAAAAAAATGTTAGTTTTCATTTTCTCACTCTCCACTCCCTTCTTCCAACGTCTTGCACAAAGGTTCTCAATAAACATTTGGTGATTCAACCAACTATTTACAAGTACAGAAAAATAATGCTGTGTTCCATTTACATTTGATTTGCATAAACCAAAAATCTGTATTAATGATAACTTGCAAAGGGTTTTTTTCCTTCTCAAAGCCTTCTCATCTATGATCTCATTCGTTTCTCACAGTAGTGCTGGAAATTAGCCTGAAAAGCAATCTTTTTATCCATCCTCACTTTCAAGATGAGGACTCTTGTGCCAGAGAGAATGAATTAATTTATCTAAGATTACAAAGGTGACATGGGAGCAAGCCTAGATCACTGATTTCTGACTTCTAGGCTAGTATCTCTGCCACTACATTAATGGTCCCTTTTAAATATAGCTTTTCTCACTAACTCTCATCATGTGCAAAAATAAACCGCAGCTAAGACAAAGACATAACTAAATATACGCAACTATAAGAACATCAGAAGGAAATACAGGGAAATATTTTTATAATCTTGAGGTAACATATCACAAAAACCCAAAAGCCACAGGCAAATTTGACTACGTAAAACTTTTAAAATTTTGTGTAAAGAAAGACACCATTAAAGCGGTTAAAGATGTCATGGCTTTATTTTTCCCCACTCGTTATTTTACCCACTGTTTTCAAAATGGTTTTTCTTCTCCTCGCAATTATTCCTTTCCATCTAAATTTTAAAATCAGCTTAAGTTCCATGCAAAGTCTTGTTTTAATTTAGAATTTAACTTAATATATAGCAAAAATTTATGTCTCTACAATGTTGTCTTCCTATTTATGGACATGGTAAAACTCTCCATTTAACCAACCCTTTTTCTTTCACTAAAATCGTCTGATTTTCTTAATACTATGACTTGCAGTTTCCTGTTCATTTTATTTCTAGAAATGTAATATTTTTTATTGTGCATGAGATATTCTATGATATTTTTATGATTATGTTGTTATATTTTATTATAAAATTTTTGTTTATCTTACATCTGGCCATGCTCCTGAACTCATTAGTTTTGTTTTGTCAATCGATTCTCTTTGTAAATGAATATATATCATATGAAAATAATGAAACTTTTGGGTGGCCAGGAGCTCTAGTAGAATATTAGGTTTGATCGTAAACATTCTTGTCTCATTCCTATCTTTGATAGAAATGTTTCAAATATTTTCCCTTAAAATGTAACTTTTGCTCTGGAAAAAAAAGTTGAAAGAAAAATGAAAATCCAAGAAAAAACTTTAAATGCATATGAAAAATAAAAAGTCAACATAGAATAGAGATTTCTACCAGTCAATAATAGACAAATGATCTTTTTTCCTTAATGAGTAAAAGACATGAAAAGACAGTTTACAAAAACAATTAAAATGGTCAAAAAACAAGAGATGCTCAACTTCCCTATTAATGACATGCGTAATAAAACAATGAAATTACTATTTTTCACCTATCGAATTGGCAATTGTATAAATAATTTATGGCATCCAGTATTGCCAACGTTGTAGGAAATGGGAATTCACACATGGTTCTGAGAAAGCATGGAAATGGTTACAAACTTTTGAAATTCAATTTCACAGAATCAATTAAAATTTAAAGTGCACAAATCCTATCTACAACTCTAATTTAAAAGGATAATTATATAAGGATGTTCATTATGGCACTGTTTATTTTTAAAAAATGGAACCTAAATGTTCCTCAGGATAGGTCTCGATAAATTGAAGTACAATATAAACTGGAGTACTAAGCAACAATTTTTAAAACGTAAACTAACTTAGATGTCTAAGATACATTGTGTGGCTCAGTGTAGGTGCTTTATATGTTCTGACTGAAAAAAAAAAAAGTGTATGAACACAGAAAAAGCCTAGAGGTATATATACCAAACTGATAAAAATGACTACCTTCAGGATTATGGGATAGTACAGGAGGAAATTAAACATTTTTGCCTTTTATTCTTTTGTGTTGTGTGGATTTGTTAAAATAAGTGAGCTAATTTTTAAAAAATTAAAGACATTTCTGTGATGCTTCTCTTATCTCAACTTTATGATGATCCTAAAAGCACAAGGACTTGCTCTCAGTGGCTCAAACATGGAACGCTCAGGGAAATCTGCGTGTAAAAAGTGGCTGGAAATTCTTGTCTTCTTTCATAAATAAAGATTTTTTCTCTTTTTTGGTATCTCCATTAATTATCCTAAATTCACAATCTGACAGCACTTACGGCAGAAGCTGGGACCTTAATGGAATGGACATTTCCTTCCATCAAGTGCACTTTGCAAGTCCATCTTTCGCAGAAACACTTCCTTAGAGCTAAAGTTGGGAGTTGAATTTGAAGAAAGGCTCAAGTTTCCATTTTCCTAATGCAGCCTACCCAGGGACAATCCTGTATGGCCAAGTCTCCAAAGAGACTAGTCTCCCACAGAATGGGAGTCCTATGGCTTTTTCCACAGAGGCCAAGGTCAGGCACTTAGCGAGTTTGGCATAAAGGGGAAAGTGGTAAAGGTTACCAGACTGGCCTCAGGGTGCGCGGACCACCGCTGGGGCACCTATTTTCAGATTATGGTTGGGTGTACACAGCAAGAGTGTGCAAAGACAGTTAACTCTTCTCCTAGCTGACTGGGTGGCCCCAGAAACTGCAGATCTAGACCTGATGGAAAGCTCAGGTAAAGACAACCTCGGCCGAGTTACGTGATAAGGCTGGGTACGAACTGTCCTGGCTCTATTTGGGGCTTCAGGGTCAGAAGCGACAGGAAGAACGTCTGCGAGTTAGTGAGAGAGACGTGACGGCACTCTTTCGAGGAGTCTTAACCAGCTCACACAGCAAAACCTCAATGCGCACCCAGCAAAGAATCATCTGAGGGCCTTCGTTCGTGCCCTCAGTGAAGATGGCCGCCAGGGCTCGTCCACACCACAGCGCACGCGCCATACCACTGGTCCTCCCTCTTCCCGTCCTTCCGCGCGACGACACCGCCCACCTCACTACCTGCACCCCGCTTCTGGCGTCCTCAGCCTCACCCCGTTTCTGGCTGCCCCCGCCCGTCCAGGCTCCAGAGCCCGGAAGTAGATATAGCTACTTGGCGGAGAGGACGAGGGGAGGGGGAAGTGCTTCCGGGGAAGTGGGCCCGGGGTTGGTGTTTGTAAACTTGCCTCGGTCCCGGCGGGGGCAGCGGCAGCCACGGGGTTGGCACAGTGTGCAGGGGCTTGGAGGAGGCGTCGCGCGGCGGGGGAGACAGCTGGAGGCCGCGCCTGGCAGGTAAGCGCACGCCCCAGGGAGCGCAGCGTCGTCCAAGCAGACGGCAGCGCTTCAGCAGCTCGCAGGCCGTGGGGCGCCGCGCGGGAAGGGGGAGGGGAAGGGAGGAGGGGCGCGTAGTGAAAGGAGGGGGCTTGCCGGGGAGGGGAAGGGGCCGCGCGCGCGCGCACCGTCCTCCGTCCGCGCGCCCGGCACGTCACGGGCCCGGGAGAGGGGGACTTGCTTGAAGGGGACGCGGGCGCGAGCACGCACCTTGCGCGCTTCTCCGCGTTCTTTGGCTTTATCCTCCGGGTTCGTGCGGCGGGCTCAGCTGCTGACTGGCTGGCTGGCTGGCTGGCTGGCTGTCTGGCTGGCTGGCGGGCGGGAGGGAAGAAGGGAGGGAGGGAACGCGCAGCGCCGGCTTCGCTTGCCTGCCTTCCACCTCCGCAGAGAGTTTCCGTCCCTTCAGGCAGACTCCGAGAACGTGCACGTGTAGCCCGGCCCAGTGCACACCGCCAGTACGGTTTCTGCCTGCTATCCAAGCCCCTGAGCTTTTCTCCTCCCTAGTTCTGACCACTTTAAAACATAAAAGCCCCGAAGGGCCTCCGCTCTTTTCTTCCATTCCTAAAATAGCAAATTCAAGCAGTTGGCCTGTTGCAGGTCCTCCGTAAGAGACCCCAGACCTCTTCCTTGCCTGAGAAACCAGTTTCTTCTCTTGACCTAGAAAGATAACTTCTTGACTAATGTCCTCTTTCTGAGCTTCACAGAGAGCTCTGAAAAAAAAAAAAAAGTTCAGCTCATTACCGGTTGTAGGTCTGAGAATGTTGCACCTAACAGTCCCATCTCCTTTTCTGGTTTCAGGTTTCTGGAACAGATCGTGAACTTCATCAAGAGAATTCAGTTGGAAAACCAAGACTTGCAGACTTTTTCTTCAGACAATAGGCAGGAACCAGACAGAGTCCAGGGATTCTTGAAACATCTAACTTCCCTTTGGAGGACACTAAGTTTTATTTGAAGACAAAGGCAGTTCATTATGGCAGCAGGACTGAACGAATGTGAAGAAGTTGTTACAGTGATTTGGTGACAGTTCTTCAAACAACAGTGTTTAAGGAAAAGTGGATCAAGAAACTCCTGAACTTTCGGGTTGCATTAAATGAGAAATCAGCATGGCTCAGGTAAAAAGCTCTAGAGTCCTCCTCCTTCAAGATCACTGGGAAACGTGTTTACAGTTTCCCTCTTGAATGCTGCCTTAGTCAACATATTGACCAACAGTGAGCCAAGCTCTGTATTAAGCACCAGGGGGAGATCTAGAGGAAGGAAAGGAGACAGGCCACAGCCCCTGCCTTCAGGGAGCTTCCAGTCAAATGAAGGAGGTAGGCTATACTGCATCACAGGCACTGATGGGACATTTGCAAAGCAACAGGCATTCAGTTTACACTTGGTACATTAAGTGCTGAGTGGCATGAATGAGTGAACAGTCTTGTGAATGCTTCATCTGTTTTTTTTCCCAACAGGAATTTATTGAGCTCCTATTACATGTAAGATATGGTGCTGGGGAGACAAAGATGACTAAGATTGTGCTGGTCACCAGCAAGTTTCCAGGCTAGTTGTGTTGGGTGTGGGGAGATGGAGCACACCACCTTGATTAGTGGTTTGCTAATAGTAGAAACTCAATGAATCTGTTGATTAAAGGAATGTGCAATAATTGAGGTATCACCACTGCAGAGGAAAGAGTGATAACTCTACCTGGATGAAAAAAGAAGATGAAGCTTGAAGGATGCATAGAATTTGGCTAAATGAACAGAACAGGGCATTCAAATGAGGAGAACTGCATGGGCAGAGGCTTAGAGGTATGAGAGAATGTGATAAAGTAGGAGTACCGCAGGTAGCTTGCTAGTTAAGGAGGAGAGGATTTAAATGGGAGGTACTTAGGGGGGTAGGATAGATAGTGATGGTTGGGAAAGTTAGGGTGAGGGAGTCGTTTCCTAGAGAATCAAGCAGAGAGTAAGCCAAGCGCCTTTTATGCACTGCTAAGGAATTAGACTTTATTCTGTAGGGAATGCGAACTCTGAAGAATGTTAAGCAATAGAGTGACATCAGATCAGTGAATTAGGAGGTAGTTGTCGTTGTGGGGGTACAGGATGGATTGGAGAGACAGGATGACCTGATAGGTTATTGTCATCCTCTGGGTAGGAAAACTATGTGCACACATCTCCAGAGCTTCTCCCAGCTTTCTTTCAGGGACCCTCCCCTACCAGTCTCACCATGATGGCAACCTAATTACAGTATAATTGGCTTTCATCCAGCTATATGCGTATCTTCCTCCTTTCCATGCAAAGTAGGAGCCCTTTAGTTTCTTCCTTTGTCTGTTTGCAACCCATTTCACATCATGTTTGCTCTTGTTCAGAGACTACTGCCTTTCACTAGTCAGTAACTCTTTGTACTGGGTACTGTTAAGCATTTTATATGCTAGTTTAATTTTTATCAATTCCGTGAAGATAGATACTGTGATAAATATTTTGCATTAAAGTAAATTTAAGCTTAAAGAAGTGGAGTGGTTTGCACAACATTATATAGTGCAAACAGCAAAGCTGTTTTTTTTTTAACCTCCAGACATTTCAGTCTAAAGTCCTTGAAGGTGAGAGAAGAAATTCCAAAA
Source organism: Pteropus vampyrus (assembly GCF_000151845.1). Taxonomy (NCBI): domain Eukaryota; kingdom Metazoa; phylum Chordata; class Mammalia; order Chiroptera; family Pteropodidae; genus Pteropus; species Pteropus vampyrus. The sequence goes on along the minus strand of NW_011889057.1, from coordinate 2,716,727 downwards.
TATACTGATTATCCAAAAGGAATGTCTTTATAAATCAATCATGGAAGTTTGCTTACTGTTTCTTAAAAGTTTCTTCAGTAGTAAAAGTATGTTCTCTAGTGCTGGCTAAACAAAATCAGTTTGAAAATGTAACAGTGAAAAGAGAAAATGTTCTTAAACATTCCTTAAGTAATTTTTAAACTATATGTGGAGCAGGGAGTGTAAAAAAAAATGGAAATGCACACATAAATGGGTTGGTGGGTCAAGAGTAATTATATATTTACCTCCACAATCCTTCCAAGTGGTTTAATTTTTATATCTGTTATAATTAACAACACTTAGGGAATTTAAAATCTGAAGAAAGAAATGACCTAATTTTACTGATAAACATATTTGTGGGACATGATAGAATATATATTTGGCACCAGCGAGGTCTGCCAAATTAGCAGTTGGCTCTGTGAAGCTGAGAGTCACTGAGAAAGGAAGAAGTTCCCCTAGAAATCTCTCATTTCACTGGCTCAGCAGGACAGACCCTGATGCCCACTCAGCAAGGCCTAGAAATACTTTAAAGTACTGTATTGATAGGTACACACACTGTACCTAGCACAGTGCTAATGATAAAAGTGTCAATAAGAATTATTTACTTGATCTATATCTAAATAATGGACGACAAGCAGTTTCTGGTGAGATGAGTTAGGGAGGACTCTTGAAGGAAGCAGGGTTTCACAGTAAGAAGGGATACCCCTAGAGAGAAGCAGTTTATAGCTGGGTGTAAAAGGTAGTTCTGTAAAGGATGGCAGCCTGTTTTTGCCCTGCCTTGCCAGGTGACCTGATACCTCATCTCCTTTCAACTTAGGCAAGTCTCCTGGCTTGTGAAGGCCTAGCAGGTGTGAGTTTGGTTCCTACTGCAGCCAGCAAGAAGATGATGCTGAGCCAGATTGCCAGCAAGCAGGCCGAGAATGGAGAGCGGGCAGGTAGCCCTGATGTGCTGAGGTGCTCAAGTCAGGTACAGCACTTGAGCCCATTGTGGTACCTGGGGGATGGGTGGCCCAAGCTCTCTGCCAGGAGATACCAAGCTTTGATTCTTCACTGCTCGTGTAGGGAAGTGGGGAAAGGGGATCCAGCTGGGGAATGAATGAATGTGGGTATTTTAGAGAGCTAAAGGTCTTTTTTGTACCTACAATCCCTTAAGACCAGAGTACTTGAGCAGGAAATGGATGAGTACTTTTTCTTAACCTTTGAGCAGATGGTTTACTCTCATAAGTTGCCTGAAAGCAGCATTTGGTCTCCTGTCCTGAGATGGAGTGTGAGTTTAGATTTGATTTATATTCAAAGGGCCACCGAAAAGACAGCGATAAGACCCGAAGCCGTAAGGATGATGACAGCTTGGCTGAGGCCTCTCATTCAAAAAAGACTGTTAAAAAGGCAGGTAATGGGGTTATCCTCAAACTGGTACAGTTTAGTAATGGGGTAATCTGTAATCCTCCTTTTTCCCCTCTATGGCTCAACCCGGAGCTTTCCCTAGATGTTTTGGTCCCCCTTATAGCCAGTGAGCATGTCACCCTGATTTCATCCAGAGACCACTTTGGTAGAGAAGGAGGGTTAGGATACATGTCCCTGTGGCAAAGGAACAGGCAGACTCCCTCTCAGGTCCCAATCAGAGTATTGAGTTTAACCAGACACATAGCTTAACCCACTCCACCTCTTCCTCAGAGGGTCTCTCTGACTCTAAGGGATATGGGAGATGACAGTATCAGAAGGTTTACTTTGTTCAGCAGCTGTAAATAGACCCTGAGTAGAATGGAGTCAAGAAGGGAGCAGAGAGATAGCCTCATAACATGCCTGATTATTGCCCGCAGGTGGTGGTAGTGGAACAAAATGGTTCTTTTCAAGTAAAGATTCCCAAAAATTTTGTTTGTGAACACTGCTTTGGAGCTTTTAGAAGCAGTTACCACCTCAAGAGGCACATACTTATTCATACTGGTAAGTCTCTTGCTCTTATTCAAAGGAGGAGGATAGTCTGTAGTTTAGGGGGTGCGTGTGTGCACACGCGTGCGCACTTTTTGTCGGGTTAAAAGAGTAAGAGAAATAGAGGAAAAAGATAAGTGAATGAGGTAGATTGCATGATTCTAAATCTAGTGTCACTGAGACCAGCAGCTTTGGGGTCTCTTCCCCATTAGGTGTACGCACATTGCTAAAAGTTAAAATTTCTGAGAAAATACCTGGAGCAAGGTCTCTGCCATGTGTCTCTTGACATTAACTTCTCTCGCCACCTGAACCAGGTGAGAAGCCATTTGAGTGTGATGTATGTGATATGCGCTTCATCCAGAAGTACCACCTGGAGCGTCACAAGCGTGTGCACAGTGGTGAAAAGCCCTACCAGTGTGAACGGTGTCATCAGGTAAGCTCACATGCTATCCATTATCCTATACACAAACCTTTCCTTCCTCAAGAATCAGGGCCAGCCCCCACTTCCTGCCTGAACACTGGTCACCTAGTGTTCCTGGCCATTATTGAGTTAGTTAGTATCTCAAGGTGAGGTACTAACTCAATAATGGCCAGGAACACTAGGTGACCAGTGTTCTCTGGCTTTGTGCAGCTGATCATGGAGAGAGATCATTAGAATAAGTGTAGTAATAATAGCATTTCTTAAGGGCTTACTCTGTGCTAGGCGCTGTGAGAGCATACTTGACGTAGATTATTTTATTCTCATAGTAACTCCATAAGGTGGCTGTGTTGTCCTCATTTCACATATGGGGAAATTGAGATTCAGAGAGGTTAAGCTTCCCAAGGACACAGCAGATCAAAGGCATAGCGAGGATTCAGTTGAACTTCAGAGTTGGTGCACTTTGGAGAAAGGGAAGTAATCTCTGCGCTGAGGGTCAGTATCTGATCTGATGCTAATGTAAGAGCCAGGACCAAAACAAGACAAGAGATGAGAAATAACAACTGATATCTCCTGGATGCTTTGCTAGGTTTCAAGCTTTGCTCCATGCTCTTACATTGAATCTTCAGAACACTAGAATGAAAGCTCCATGAGGCAGACTTTGTCCCTCGGATTCTTCACTCTGTCCACAGCCCCACGAACTGTACCTGCCTTGAGATAGATGCTCAATAAATATTTGATGAACGAAGCAGCCACACTGTGAGTAGGTACTTTTAGCCCCATTTTACAGATGAATGTACAGATTCAGGACTGTTAGATAACTTGCCCAAAGTTGCACAGCTACTTAGTGGTAAAGTCAGGATTCAGACTTGGAGCTTGCTTGTACTTAACCACTGTGCACTCATGTCATCCATGTACGTGTACTTGCTGAGGCTTCGTAGAATGGTTCATGTGCCTCCTGTGTGGGGAAGACAGATCTAGCCAAGAGGTAGTCGAGTTTCTCCACTCTGGCACTTAACCCTCCCTTTCTTCTCAGTGTTTTTCTCGGACAGATCGATTACTCAGACACAAACGGATGTGCCAAGGGTGCCAGTCCAAGACTTCCGATGGGCAGTTTTCTCTATAGGCGCAAGGGCCCTGGGTGGTGGGAGTGATCAGAAGAATCTACCGAAGAGCGCATCCCCCTCTGGTCTGATGGTCCCACCACCACCCCGTGTGTACTGTCCCCTCCTGGAGGAGTGGACCCAGGAGACCAGAAGAATGCATCAGGGGACAGCGGCCCCAGAGCCTCAGCTCTGTAAATAATCTGAGACTATGAGTATCTCGGGGAAGTTCCTACAGCATTCCTGGGTAGGGAAGCTAGTCTCTGGACCCTTGGCTGAGGTCATAGATGGGGGACTCAAGGTACAGGACCAAGACTGAAGTGTGGCGCCCACAACCTTGGACTCCAGCTGGCAGCTGAAATGGAAAAGATTCGGGAGAGGGATTTGTTTATTTGTCCTGTTTTTGTTTATTCAGAAGCAATTTCAGCAGGTGCACTGTGGATACAGGTAATCTGGAGGCATAGAGTCCTGGTCACAGGGACAGTGGTTGGTCCAGCCCTCCCCCAAAATTGAGCTTTTAGTTGCAAGTGATCCTCAGTGTTCCACAGCCCTGCACTTCATCACCTCCTGTTTGAAGGAGAATAGGATCAGGGATGACAGCTAAGCTTACTTTGGCCTCCTTATACACTGTAGGGACAAAAGGAAGAACTGTAGGAGGAGCACACGAGGGCTGGATCGAAGAAGAGTGGACAGGTACCTCTTATTTCCTATGGGGAAGAGTAAGATTTGTGCCGATGGGTGTTGTAATGGCCTATGCCACTGGTACCTAATGGGGTCAGCTCAAGTGCCTTTTGGAGGAAACTTGGGTGAGAGTGGCCCGTGAAGCTCTTTCCTTCTCTCTTTGGGCAGTTGATCTTGGAGATAGAATGTGGCTACCTCGCTGCCATTGACTCCTAAGCCAGACAGAGGTGTTGAGCGGGGAGTCATGGATATCAAAGTGGGTTCTCTCTCCTTGTGCCCTCTTAGGAACTACCCAAAACTAGTCCTAAGTTGAGTAACAACTGTTCAAGAAACAAGAATTTGGTGTCCTCTGCCATGACTGTTGAGCAGTGTGAGCTATTCTCCTTGCCCAAGTCCTATCACTGTATTCAGGTGGAGGAGAGAGGGTCTGGCCTTTGGTCCCAAAGAACAAGATCTTGGCTTCTTTCTGGCCATCCCTACCCAACAAAGAATTGGCCAGGCGGTGAAGGGGGGTGTGGGGGGGCGGGGGCGGGTGGTGCTGCAGAGAAAGGACTGAGGAAGAAACCTAATGTAGGTTTTTTTCTTAACCATATTCTTTGCTCCTCTCTGCTCCAACACCACCACCCTATCCACCCTCAAAAAGGTGATCAGGGGTGTGTGTGTGTGAGAGTGAGTGAGTGAATGATGTATTCATGTTTGTATGCTTGAAGATGGCATATTGAGCCAAACCCTTCTCTGGCCCGCTACTTAGGGGAGGATGAGCATAAAACAGCCTTCCCCCATACACACACCCCAAACCTGAGGGTGCTTGAGATTTCAGCAGGAGCTAAGGAACTCATTTTAGGGGACTGGAGGGCTTTGTTTTAGAGGGATTTTTAAGATCGATTCAACAGGTTGATGGTTAGGGTGTTTCTAACCCAAGCCAGGGGCTTGTAAACATGAATTTTCTAAAGTAAAATAAACCCTCTTTCTTCCTGCTAAGAAAATGATCGTTATGGAGGTTCTGGGGTTTGTGGCCTGTGTTCTGTCGCCTGCCCTGAACTGTGGGGTGTGGAGTAATCATGGAGACTTGGTAAACCTGACCAAGCTGTCAGTGGGGATCTGAGATGGCAACCTGTAGGAAATGTGATTTCATTTCCCAGAAAATGTAGGGAACAGCACCAGTAAATTCCTGCTGTTAACCTTTTCTGGAGGAGAATAGAGTGGGGAGGGCAGTCCTCCATACCTCTAATATACGAGGAGTTCAGGGAAAGAAAAGAGGCATGGTACTCTTTAGGTTTTTCTTGATGGCATCTGAGATCCTTTGTGGGGGGACTCTGCCACTCTTTGCTCTTCTACCTTTAGGCTGGCACTCCCATTGGTTGTGGTGCAGAACCTACACCTCAGTGTTTGGATCTGTCCTGTGGTCCCTATAAGCAGGGCATCTTTCTGCATGTGAGCCAGCCCCCTTCCTGCAAGAGGCTCTGCTCAGGTTGGAATTTGTCTGTTGTTCACCTCTGGGAATATGTTCTGTGAAGGAGGGTACATTTAGAAAATTCTGTCCTCCGAAAAGTGCTTTTGAAAATGGGAGGCCATGCTCCCTGCCAGACTTGCAACTAATCTGTTTAGGGTTGGGGGATAGTTTAGGGGGTGCCGTTTGGAGAGAATCACTTGAGTGATCTATGCCCCTTTGTGTGCGAATGTGTGTTTCGGTCAGAATGTGCCCTGGCCCCAAACAAGCCTTGGCTTCCTGCCTAGGTAGGTGGGAGAGGGAACCAAGTGGATGTGCGGAGCCATCCCAGAACCACCCCTGCCAAGGATTGGGTGTGGGAAAAACTCAGGAGCAGGTGGTTAGGTCAGTTGTCCAGATGCTCATGTTCTGTGGTCATGGATGTGTAAAGAGAGGGGAGCAAAGAGATGGAAGGAGTGATTTAACACCCAGAGGACCCAGGAGTCCCACTTATACCCAGGGAAAACACAGACTAAGACCGCTACAAAGGCTCCTGGGCCCAATGCCCCACCCTTCCTTTGCTGGGGTGGAGTCTAGCACTGGAAAGATGCCTCAGGTGTGTTTGGTGTAAAGGGAAAGGGAGGTAGGGCAGGCTCTCAGAGACCAAGACATGGAATTTGGGGACCTGGGAAAGAGTGGCGCCAGCTCCTGGGTGAGCTGTTATACCAGGCCCTACCAGCCCTACCCTTCCCAGTACCCCAAGTCTTTTCCGTCCACCCCTGACAGCCTCTTGTCATCATTTAGCTACTGATTGTGTCCCATGGCTTGACATTGGAGGGTTAAATGAGGCACTGAGTCCCGCCACAACTTTTTAACCCTGTCCCCAGATGCTCTTTGCCTCTACTGTACCCCTGGGGCTTTTATCTTAACAATCCCTCCTACCCTTCTTCTACACCCTTTTTTTTTTTTTTAATATACTTATTTTGCTATTGGGGGAGGGGAATATCAGATGAACAAGATCACTTTTAAATGGTAGTTTTTATAAGATGTTATAAACTTGTATCTTTTTACCATTAAAGTGCAGTGTATGTTCCTTCGTGATATATTTAGGCTATTTAAATAAAAAGAAAATGGGGCTTTTCTACATATTATCTCCTTGAGGAGAATATCCTCTGAGAAGGCTATCCTTTGAGGCCAAAGTGGTCTTTCTTTTTTTTTTTCCCCAAATAGAACCACCCTACAAATTCCAGTACCCTATAAACTACCACTTCGAAATTCCCCTTCGCCATAGATGAGCAACAAGTAGAAGTACAAACAGGGTATCAGTTATGAATAAGAGAAAACAACCTGCACAGTGAGACAGAATATTAGATACTAGTACATGGAATATATCTCAAAGTGTGGTCTGTCCTCCATCAACATTACTCTGGGAATCCAACAGCCCATCTGAACCAGCTGCTTCCCTGGCAATCACTTACTGGCTCTCCTACACATTTAAGTTTGAGAATCTTCCCCTGCCCTCAGGTGGCAAGAGGGGCTCCCAGCTTCACAGCCTGTTTTGACCTTGGGATAAAGCAAATGACAGCTTCAATTGAAAGTTAGACTTTATTGTATACATGGATGGGGTAAACCCCACTCCTTGTGAGGTAGGGAAACAAAGTTGCAACAGGAGGCAACCCTCTTGGGTGTCACTGAGAACAGAGTAGGTAGTGACCACTCCAGCACTGGATTAGTCTCCTACCCAGCCACTACCTGACAGACCCTCCCCCCACGTTTCCCACCATCTCCCCAGTGAGAAGAGCCCTAGGGTAAGTATCCTTACCCCCTTCAGAGAAGGGGACTCTCTGTCTCTTGAAAGCGAGGATTGACAGTGGTCGTGATGGCACTTTTGTAGAGAGGATTGCTGTCCTGGGGAAAGAGGTTGGAAATGATGAGGGAAAGTCCCAGGACTTCTGGACCTGGACCTAAAAGCCAACCTAGAACTTGAGCCAGACCCCAGGACTTGATGGAAGTTAGCAGAGGAATGGAACAGAGGAGGCACAGACCTGGGAGGGTGGGAAGGGGCTTCATGGTAGTTATCAGAGCTGAGGGTGGAATGAGAAAGCAACAGAGGACCTAACCAAGGAAAGCAAGTAAGACCCACTCAGTGGGCAGTCTCCTTACCTGCTTCCAGTTGAGCTGCTGCCGTTCCTTCTCAAAGCGATTGTATTCTCGACGGTCATAGATTTCTACTGAGAGCCGGTAAGCCAGGACCAGCCCCAGTCCTACTGCCACAATGCCCCCCACACAACCTATCACAATGGCCTGGGTGTGGTCTGCTCCCTCTGTAGGTGAGAAACAACACACACTTCTGGGTTCTGGAGCATAGGGATTGATGAACAGTTGCCCACAGTGTATGTGTATCCAGCCCCATCCAGCCTCCCCAGCCCTGCCTACTATTGAAAACGAACCCAGCAGGGTCCAAGGTTATCCTTAGTGCCCGGGGCCTTAGCCTTGTCCACTTGGTCCATCCCCTACACTTGTGCCTGGATTCATAGCTCTGCTTCAACCCCTAGCCAGGTTTCCCATTATCTTTACCTTTCTTCCCCAAGTTGAATCCCTACCCATCAAACTTCCAGGACTCCATTTGAAGTGTCCACAGCATCCCTGCCCACTTACTCTCTCGGGGTCTCACTCTCAGCACGACCCTGCCTCCAGCTTCATCCTCTATCAGGAAAAACAGCAGCTGGTTGTCCAGGGTCCTCTCTTTGCACCAGCCATCATCCAGGATAGGAGCCAGAGCCAGAGTCACGTTGGCATGAGCACAAGCCATGCTGCAGTTGGTAGCCAGGGGACCAGTTTCAAAGGCCCCACACTCTGCACAGTCCCTGTCCAGTGGATGCCAATAATTTTACCAGCTGGACAGTTGTCACCCACACCATATGCAGGAAAAAGCAGGCAGGTGGCAGTGGCCCAGCAAGCCCTGCTATGCCCCTACTCCCAAAATGTAAAACGTGAGGCCTCACCTGTGTGTCTCACATGGTGTCTTGCAGCCTGGGCACTGATCACATAGGGCACCATAGTATCCATCCAAGCACTGGCAGCGGTTGCATTTGCAGTGTCCATGCCCATTGCAGAGCCCTCCCTCGGGACTGACACAGCCATCTATGTCCCCACTGCATTCACACGCTCTGCCCGTGCGGTTGGCGTGACAGTGACACACTCCACATTGGCAGCGGCCAAAGCCTGGGACAGAGCCACATACAATAGACATCATAGGCTGCCTAGAACTGATATGTTCATGTGCATCCTATTCCCTCTCAAATATGCCAGACACATGCTCCAACTCCTATATCGGAATCTTTGTTACTCGCCCTTAGTGCCTTGAAGATCCCAGAGCCTAAATACCCTTGGGAGAACCACTCTGACCCTACCCTCCCCACAGTCTCCAGGTACCTCCACAGAGGATGCCCTCATGTCTCTCACAGCTGGCATCATCACACTCGCACAGGTGCCCGGAGCTCTGTCCACTGCAGCTGCAGCGTCCACACTGGCACTGTCCTTTCCCACTGCACAGGGGCCCTGTCCCATTGGGGGCTCGGCACCCAGATTCCAGATCCAAGGAGGAGAGCTCAGCTTCAGAGCACTCACAGAATCGACCCAGGCGGCCGGGAGCACAACTGGGAGGGGAAGACAGAGAAAGAAAATGTGGGGCAGAGAATTTGACCATCCCTTGACTTGTCTTTCACACTATCCTCTAAACCCAAGATCTCCCAAGAGCTAGAGATGGAAGGGTGGTTGAAGGGATACGAAGTACAGCAATGCACCAAGGAATAGAAGAGCAGAGGGAGTCCTGGTCAATGGGAGCATCTCAGCACATCTGAGAAGCTTCAAGTGATGAAAATCAGGGTGCAGTCTAGGATGGAAAGCAGAGGAAGAGGAATGCAGGGGCTGGTCATATGTAGAGAACTACATGGGTGAACGAAAGCAGGCAGCCCTCACCTGCACACCCCGCATTGTAGGTATCCCTGGCCATCACTGCAGTGGGGACCCTGGAGCTGAGTGTCACTACAATTACAATCACACAGTGTGTGCAACTCCACAGTCAGCTCCTCTGAGAAGCCAAGGGCTCGTAACCTCAGAAGATGGGGCTCTTGGAGGCAGTGGGTAGCTTGGAGAGTAACTAAAAAATTCACCTGAGGACAAGACGGGCAGAAATCAAACTAAGATTATATGCGCGCCCATGTGTGCATGTGCATGCACACATATGTACACACACACCCCCCCAACACTCCCAAACCCATTGATCATCCAGAACTCTATTCCTTAGTAAATTAAAGGACAAGGTCATGCTAACACTCACCTCCTAGCAATACACTTGAGGAAGCTGCTCATTAAATCCCTTCAGAAGGGATGGTTGGAGGACTACCCCATGCTTTTGCATTGTTCTCTCTGCTTGCCCCCCATCTTTTCCTGCCTGCTTCAATTTCCCACTCCCACCCCCACTTCCTTCCTTCTGCCTGTCTTGGCTGGCTCTCACCATCTGGTTGATTCGGACATTGTTGCACTGGCCTCGGTCCCCAGCCGCACCATCCCTCTTCTCAGGACCCCCACACTGAGATTCGTAAGAGATGCGGACACCAGGAGGGAGTGGAGAGTGTTCGAGAGTCACAGTGGATGACAGGCTCTGTAGAAAGAGAGTGAGTAACAACATGAAGATTGACTCCAGCCCCACATCATGCCCTCTCCAGCCATTCCAAATTCTGCCAGAACCCTGCCCTCAGCCTTCCTTGGGGCTCCTTCCATTTTGCCTAGTCAGGAGGAATTTCTGGAGGAAGGACCTGTGAGAATCTTGAGGGATATACATGAGGACCCAGAGGACTTTAACAGCATTTCTGCGCAGTTGCAACAAGGAACTGCTAGGGGTCAGCGGCTGGCCAGGCACTGTAAATGTGCAGTACCTGTGTTTTCAAACCCCAAATCAGGACATATAAGCTGTGTGCATATAAGGTCCAAAGGGCAATTCTCCCAGACTTTGTCCTGGGAAATTTGATGCTGTCTCAAATTTTCTCACCATGGCTTTAGGACATGGTCCCTGTAATCAATAAGTCTAGTTGCAGAGGTAAGACCTAAACCCAAGAAACAAGAATTTTTATGGTCTCTCTGAAGAATATCTGAATTGTTTATAAGCTTAATGAAAGCAGGCTCCAGATGTTAAATTCTTTATGAACAGACTGACTAGAAGACAAATCTCAGCTCTTCTATCTGTTATCTGAGGGACCTTGGGCAAGTCACTTTGCCTCCTTGTGTCTGTATCGCCATCTATAAAATAGGGATGGTAAGAGTTACCAAGCAGGGATTTTAGTAGGATTAAATGAGATAGAAAACAGTATGTGCACTTAGGACAGTGCTTAGCATGTAATAAAAGCTCAGTGAATATTAATTTTCCTTCTTTGCCAGAACAGGGCTCTATGCTTTGCACAAATCACTTAAGATTGATGAATGTAAGATTGGGCAAATGAACTATTAATGACAGCCATATACAAACTGCAGGTAGGAGCTGTGGTATGTTACCCAAAATGTGATTATTCCCTCTTAGTTCTGCCACCCCTCCTGAGAGCCCCCTTCCCACAGTGCCCACCCTCATTCTCCCCCAACTCGCCCCTCACGTTATAAGCGTCCATGATGAGCTGCACCACATTGCTGGAGTTCTCACTCAGCTCCCCCACTGCAGACTTAGGGATCAGCTTACTCAGCTCCTGAGTTATGAGGGGTTTCAGGAAATGGTGGGTCACAGCTCTAGGGAAATGGGCTTCTGGGGGTCTGGAAGGAGGATGTATGGGGAAGAGGAGAATAGATCTTTGAGAGACTTAAGGAAGGCTTAGGATGGGAGGGTCTGGCATTCAGACAGCTCTCACCTGGTAGACAGGCAGTGTGGCACTGGTGACAGCAAAGATGGGCTGGATGTTTGCTGCAGAGAGAGCCTGGGCTACCTGACCCACAGAGGGGTAGTCCTGGGGCAGGGAGTGGGCACAAGGTGAGCATAAGTCCTCCACAATACACAAGGTGCCCTTCATCCCAGGGAAATTCAGCAACCAAGATTCCACCAACTACAGGAATCCTGGAGGCTTGGCAAGGACGGAGGGTCTAGGGAGTGGGATAACACAGGTTTCTGTTTGAGCTGTGGGGGGAACTTCTGGGGAAGATGGCAGGGTGGTTATCAGTAAGGAGAGTGAGGCTGGGGGACGGGGGGGAGTCAGATGGGGAGGGTCTGGGGGAGGGGAGGGACTCACAAACTCTGGGCTGCGACTGTAGAGGCCATTGCTGTCCAAGTGGCAGTGCCCATCACTGGGCATGAAAATGCCACCCAACTTCCCATCCCCAGCTGTGTGGAATGTGTCATCTGAAGTGAACACCAGCAGCCGGGACACGTTTCTCCATCCAATCTGTTCCTAGGGTGGGGTGGGGCATAGGCTGTACAACTAGGCATGGCCCTTGAGATACCCCAGCCAGTGATGTGAGCCAAGGATTTGACCAGCCTTGTTCTGAGTCAGCTCCCTGTTTCTCTCCAGCCCCCCAAAGCAGGGTTGCTGCTAGTGGGAGCCTTCTTGTGAATGAGAAAAACATGCCTCTTCCTCAAGCTATTTAACTCCTATCTACTAGGAAGATGTTACAATAAATATGCAAACTACAGTGACTGTAATATGAATGACACCCCCTAGAATTGTACACTGCACAACCATAGGTGGCAGTCTTGGCCCCAAACAGTCCTTCAGATCACCGTCCCACCTCCTCACCTGGCAGAGTGCAGCCTGCAGAATGGCATCAAAGCCACCCTCAGGTGAGTCCAGGTTGCCGGACACACTCTGGCGCCCCACCTCCCGCTCAAAGGCCTTAGCATCCCCAGTCAGGGACAGCACATGGTGAAAGCTGAAGGGTGGCTGGCAGCGCTCCATCCGGGTGGGGCAGGGGTGGCGAAGCTTGGAGGGCACTGTGCTCACAAAGGGCAGCACCGTTTTGTCCACAAAGGAGCCAAAGCCTGGGAGAGAGAAGAAGTGAAAACTGTGCCAGAAGTCACAGGACAGCAGTGGGATGGAGGAGCCACTGCTGAGGACTAGGAAGGGAGGAATCCATGGGAGGTGGGAGGTGGTCCTAGAGGAGGTAATGGGAGCCAGGTGCTCCTATATGGCACCCAGTACCTGGTAGGGGCAAAGGGCTGAGACCACTGGCTCAGGAAAGTGGAGAATGGAAGAAATTAAAAGGACACATGAGAATCAGGCAGGGGTTTCCTGAAGGCAGAGAAAGAAGGCAGAGTGTAGGGTTTAGTATCGGTATGAGGCAAAGGAGGGGATGGCAAATGGAGAAGTGATGAGCGCAGAATGTACAGCCAGGGGCAATGGCATTTAGACTTTGTCCAAGAGACAGACCTGAGAGGCATCAGGGCAGTATCCAGGTAGGTAGGTACAGAGCACTGTCTGACCCCTAGGAGCTGTCTAAACACAGTCTCTCCAGACTCCGGGCTTCAGTTACCCCTCACTGTAAAATGAGTGGTCCTACTGGACAGTCTCTTAAATCCCCTCCAGCTCTGACCTAAAAGATGGATGTCTTTGGGGAGAGATGTCAGCAACCTGTGGCCTGTTAAAAATTGGGAGAGAGCAGGTGGGGCCCTTGTGTGTCCAGGATGTTGGCAGAGGCTAAGGTGGCAGTTGAAATTAGAGGCAGAGGGCTGGCAGGTGGCGGGGTGGGGCGGCACTGTGCTCACCAATGCGCACAGAATGTGTGACCTCCTGCAGTCGCACCAGCAGGGCGTGCCCGAGTTGGCGCACGAACTCCAGGTCATCCTTCATGGAATAGCTCAGGTCCATAAGGTAGTACAGGTCCACAGGGTATCCCTCAGCACGAAGGAAGCGGACCTGGAGCTGCTGGGGTTCCCCTGGTGGTCGAGGATGGAGCGGCAGGGGTATCAACAGGGTGCTTATAGATCCCTGCCCAAACTTCTGACCCAGCCCCGCCGCCCCTCTCACCTGGCCGCAGCGTGACCCGCACCCGTTGCGGCGCCAGCTGGGTGGCCCCTTCGCCACGGGCACCCTGGCTGAGTGGCTCATCCTGAAGCACCTCCTGCCAGCCTTGGGGTTCCTCCAGCTCCCCCACGGGGCAGCCCCGAGCCAGCAGCTCCTCTCTCCGGGCGCAGCGCCGTGCCTCTGCCTCCCCCGACGCTGTGAAGTTCTGCAGCCACAAGGGAAGGTGCGTCTGGACCCTAGTACCCTGCAGACCCCCAGCCCTGCTCCCAGCCTGCAATCCCCGCCACTTCTAACCTCATCCCTCTCAGTCAATTCCCTGAGCCCCTCTGATTCCCTCCTCCCCTCTTCCTTCCACAGCTATCCTTGAACCCCAACCTTTTCTTCCTTGTTAGAGCCCTATAGTACCCCATTTCTCCTCCCTTATCTCTAATCCCCTTTTTCCCCAGCAGCCTACCCTTCCCCTCCCTCTAGGGCCACAGACTTCCTGTTGAGACTCTCAGGGACCTCACCACCACAAAAAAAGGAGGAGCCTGGCCTCCTAGTCCAACCTCCCCTGCATGCTAAAGCCAAAATGGGAAGAGGATCAGGTTAAGACCCACAGTTCCTGGGAAAGGAAAGGGTAGAGACCCCTTTCCCCCATGTCTGTTACCCACCCCTGGGACTGGCTGGGAAGCCACAGAGGAAGGAAATGGTTAGAGCGGCTTCTCAGTGGGCCTGGGTGCCAGCCTCTGGTCTGGGGATTGGAGAAAGCAAACATGTACCTGAGTGTCCCAAGAGCCCCACCTGGTACCTCTGCTCTCTGCCTCCTACAGACTGTCTTCCCTTCCAGTCCTCCCAGATTTACTATGTACCTTTCCCCTGGGCATGCTCTGCCTCCTAGTGAGTTTGCCCTCATCTCTTATCTAAGTCTCCACCTTCCTGTGAGAGAGTTCTGCCCCCACCCCCAGCTCAGGCACCCCTCATGCTCTGCCACTCTTATGAGCCCTGTCTGTTTAAGGCATAAACAAAGAATAGCCTTGTTTGACCAGCTAGGGAGATAACCGGTTGCCAGCATCTTTCTTGACCACTGAGTAGCTCAAGCCTTTCACCCACAGGCTTCTAACTTTTTCCCCTCTACTATCCCAGTCATAGGCAGCCACATACTCCTGCCAGCCCCCAACACGGATTCAGAAACCCAATCACACACTTCTGCTATAGATTAACCCCCAATGTGATGGTATTTGGAAATAGGGCCCCTGGGAAGAAATTAGGATTGGACGAGTTAATCAGGGTAGAACCCTCATGATAGGATTAGTGCCCTAATAAGAAAGGACACCAGAATGCTTATCTGCAGCCCATATTCAAGCCAGCAAAAGAGCTCTCACCAGAAACTGAATCTGCTGACACCTTGGCCCTGGACTTCCCAGCCTCCAGAGCCATGAGAAACAAATTCCTGTTACTTAAGCCACCCAGTCTCTGGTATTTTATTATGGCAGCCCGAGCTGACGAACTTTCTCACATGTACACATGCATAATAGGTCCCTCTGCTTTTACAGAAGCATGAGTTCCAGCAATAACATACTCCTCCAAATTCATAGTCACAAGTCTTATCCATATATACACAAGGACACAGATACAGATATAAATGTACATGCACAGGAAAAGTGTGTGCATGTTTATGCACACACACACACAATCACACATAGGAATCCTATGTACAAATTCAGTCACACAGGACTGTGGAGTACACCACACATGTGCCCACACAGTCACACACATACACCTGCTCATGGCTGCCCACACACCAGTTGCACATACACCTACATGTGGCTCAAAAGCCTTCTCTTTACCAGTTGCTTGCACCATGCACAGCTTGGATGTGAGAGGATGCACTTCTGGCAGGAGGGGGCTGGCTGGCAGGACCCCGGCAGGGACAGATCAGGATCCCCCCATTCTGTGGCCTCCCCTGGGGATGAGATCTTGGTGTCCAACTCACTCCCACTTCTGCTCAGGACCAGCAGGAAAACAAGGACCATTGACAAAGCCACCATGGTCTGTAATAGGATATAAAGGGGGACACATGGGTCATTGGGGAAGACTCCCCAAGTTCTCAGTCCTCTAAACTTAGCCTGTGGTTATCCCTCTCAAAAGTCTACCCCAACTCTTATCTCCCCTCATAGTCTCACTTCCCCCTGTGGATTCAGCAGTTTCTTCAAAATGGCAGGAAGGGGCCAGTACCAGGCCATGGTAGGGGCCTTGGAGAAGACCTGTCCCTCCTGTGTGCAGACTTCAGGAGGTCAGGGTGGGCAGAACGGCCTAACTAAGATTCTGGGCACTGGACCTGGGGGCACTGAGGTCTACACTGAGGTCTGTCCACCAAGATTCCAAGCCATAGTGGAAATAGAACCAAACAGGAAACAGACCAGGTTCTGGTCCTGCCTCAGTCACTCACTAGCTGTATGGTAAGTAAGACTTTCTCTCTGGACCTTAGTTTCCACATCTGTAAAGTAAGAGCATTGAATAATCTGAGCTCTTGTAGCTTTTATAATCTTGGATTCTATATAAGGGAAGAAGATCATAGGCTCTAAATAAAATGAGAAAGGGAGTAGGAATGAGAAGAAAGAAAGCGGGAACAGATAAGGGAATATGTGAAAGAGGCAGAGAAGGTTAGTTATACTTGACTGACACAGTAACAAGAGGACTAAAGATCAGGCCATAAGAAGAACTTTCTAAAGGTCTGGGAAAACGGAGGAAGGAAGGCCGTGGGTGATAAAATTCTCTCCATTCTCTAGTTTGCACAAAGGGGATCCAGAATAGAGAAAGAACCAGAAGGCAGAGTAATTCCTGGGTTGACCTCCAGGGAAGACTAGACAAATTTCCAATTTTTTTAAAACATTAAATTTTGAATAGGCAATCCATTACCATGTTTCAAAAATCAAAAATTTAAATCCCAGTGACCTCTTTTACAGAAATGGAAAAGCTGATCCTAAAATTCACATGGAATTTTGTGAATACAAAACAATCTTGAAAAAGAACCAAGTAGGAGGACTCACACTTCCCAACTTCCCAATTTTACTGCAAAGTCACAGTCATCAAGACAGTGTGGTTCTGGCATAAGAACAGGCATATAGATCTGTGGAATATAATTGAGAGTCCAGAAATAAATTCATCCATTTATGGCCAACTGATTTTTGACAAAGGTGCCAACCCATTCAATAAGGAAAGAACAGTCCAACAACGGTGCTGGGATGACTGGATATCCACATGTAAAAGAATGAAGTTAGACTCTTACCTCACAACATATACAAAAACTAACTGAAAATGGATCAAAGGCCTAAGTATGAATACTTAAGCTATAAACTCTTAGAAAAAATGTAGGGGTAAATTTTCATGGTTTTGGACTTGGCAGTGGATTCTTAGCTATGACATCAAAAGCACAAGCAACAAAAATAAAAATAGATAAATTAGACTTCATCAAAATTTAAAACTGTGCATCAAAGGACAATATCAAGAGTGAAAAGACCATAGAATATGAAAAAATACTTGAAAATCATATATCTGATAAATATCCAGAATATATAAAGAACTCTTACAACTCAACAACAAAAAGACAACCCAATTTTAAAATGGGCAAAGGACTTAAATAGACATTTCTTTAAAGAAGGTAGACAAACGGCCATCAAGCACATAAAAAGATGTTCAACACCATTAGTCATCAGGGAAATGCAAATTAAAACCACAGTGAGATACTACTTCATACTCCCTAGTATGGTTCTAATTTAAAAAAAAAATGAAAAATAAGTGTAGATAAGGATGAGGATGAGGATGGAGTAAATGGAACTTTCATCGTTGCTGGCGGGAACATCGTTGCTGGTGGGAACAACCACTGTGGAAAATAGTTTGGTGATTCTTAAGTAAGTTAAAACATAGAATTACCCTATGATCCAACAATTTCACTCCTAGGTATATTCCTAAAAGAATTGAAATAGGGTGTTCAAATAAAAACTTGTACAAGAATGTTCATAGCAATACTACTCATAATAGCTAAAAGGTAGAAACAACCCAGTGTCCATCAGCTGATAAATAAAATGTGGTATATCCATACGATGAAATATTATTTGGCCATAAGAAGAAAGTACTGATACATGTTACAACATCCACAAACCTTGAAAACACTATGTTGAGTAAATGAAACCAGTCACGAAAGACCACAGTACTGTATGGTTCCATTTATATGACAGAGCCCAACGAGACAAATTCATAGAGATAGAAAGTAGATTAGTGGTTGTCAGGGGTTGGGGAGGAGTGTAGGATGGGGAGTGACTGTTTAACGGACAGTTTCCTTTTGGGGTGAAGAAAAAGTTCTGGAAATAGCGTTTATGGTTGCATAGCATTGTGGATGTACTTAATGCCACTGAATTGAACACTTAAAATGGTTAAAATGATAAATTTTATGTATATTTTACCATAATAAAAAAATCAAAAAGTTAAATCAGATAGTGAGAAATCTCCCGTTGTATCCCCGCTCCACCCTAGTTTCCATACCCACACAAAATAATCATTTATTATTACCTTTTGTTATAGTCTTTCTAGAGATTGTTTTATGCATTTATGAATTAATATAAACATATATACACTCTTTAAATAGAATCAAGTGGTAGAATTATACAAAGAATACACGAAGTTTTGCATCTTTTAACTACTTTCTTGGAGATCCTCCTACCCCCCAAAATAAAGAACTTTCTTGTTCATTTTTACAGCCACAGTTTTCCATTGCATGTATGTATCATATCATGGTCTCTTATGATGGAGATTTAAATTGTTTCTAATTGTTCACTATTGTAAATAATGCTGCAGTGAAAATTCACATACTTATTTCACATGTGCGCAAGTGAATCTGTAGGATAAATCCCTAGAAGAGGATTTGTAGAGTCAGTAAATAGGTATCATTTGTAATATTGGCAAATATTGCTGACATAAACTCCTTAGAGACTGTGCTGGTTTACATCCCCATCAGCAGTGTATGAAAAAGACCTGCTAACTCCTTGTAGCATCTGCCTCTTCCTCAGCCTAGGCTCAAATCCAGATGATCCGCATGGAGTGTAGGAAAGGGGTGGGGTGCCAAGTCCTTGACAGCCCTTGTCCTGCCCCCGACTACCTGTGACCTCATATATATATATCAATATATAGACATATTTATATATCGATATATATATATATATCGGAACCTTCTGTGAGAGGCCAGCTCAGGGCTCAGCCTTGGTGTAACCTCAGCCCTGCTTGCTCTGCACGCCTGTGGTCAGGGAGGCTGCAGATGCTGCTGCACGAAGCCCACTTTTGACTCATCTCTCACAGGTGGGGCCTCCATACCACACTGGTTCCCCAGACAGGACAAACCCAGAGACCTCAAGCCCAACTCATCTCCCCTAAAGGGGGCTCTGGGACTCCCAGGATGGCCCACCCCAATCCCCTTCTCCCAATTCTTCTCCCCCTCCCTTGTTCTCCCTTTCTTGGGGATATGTAACCTGCCACTTGCTTCTCATAGTCTGTTTCATTCTCCTCTTCATCCTATTCAAAAATTTGATTTTATATCTACTGTTTTTCTCTTTTCCACTTCTTCACAGTTCTTCGTTTTGCTTTTTCTTCTCTCTCTGACCTTAACAATCGAATGGCAGAATCTTTTTACAAATGGAAATCTGGATCCCAGGTGGTAAGTGACTTGCCCAAGGTCACGCAGTGCATTAGAGGCAGAACAGGGACTGAGGCAAGGCAGGACCTATGGTTGGTTTGCTGCTTTTCTCCCCTCCAGCCCAAGCACCATCATCATCGAAAGTTGTGCCCTCTCCCCACTAATCCCAGTGGGCTCTACCTAATCCCCTTTTTCTGTCCTTGGGGGACTCCTTAAGTCTTCCCTTCTCTCCCTTCATGGTGGTCCCATTCGCCTGGACTTAATTCTGGCTCCAATAAACACCCTACTGTTCTCTTGGCAGCTGAGAAACAGAGCTTCTTCCCATGCAGATCTTCCCAAGTCAAGCAGAACCCTCTACTGCCCACTTGGAGTCACTAGGAGGAAACAGAACTGAGTTACTGGGCCACAGTTCTCCCAGGAGTGTAGGATCTGTGGCCAAGATACCGATCTGGAGAAGGTCTGAGCTGAGCATTAGGCATTAAGCAGCAGGGATAGCAGCTGGGAGTAATGCTGGGAAAACCCTACCTTGACACAATCCTTAGGATATGGCAGGCACTCAGATGATAGCACTCATACATTCCCACACCTCCTTTTCCTCCCTCCAGCCCCATTCTTGGGGAATTGATGCAAGAGAGATAGGTAGGAGGAAGGAGGGCTTGTGAAACTGGAAGAGGGAACAAGACAGGGGATCTTAGGAATGCAGAAAGGAGTTCAGAGCCTTTTTCAAGTTTCAGCTGAACCCAGGTCATCAGAACCCTCTTCCCAAGAGGTTGAGATCAGGTGGGGCCTGAACTAGTAAGGAGAGATAGGACTGTGCCCAGATACTCACAGGTGCGAGCAGAGCAGCCTTTCCTCCATCCGCAGCAGCAGCCTTTGTGTACTGATCTGAGAGGCTACAGAGGAGGAAGTGACACGCCCGGGGTGGGGGGAACTTGGAGGGGGTGACTGATCTAGAAAGTGGAGCAGACAAGGGTGGAACTGAGAGCCAAGGGAGTTGATAACAGAGATTTGGAAGAAGCAAGCAAGGAAGCTCATCTATTGAACACCTAACAACAGGTGTTGAGTATATCATGTTGTTATAATTAATCCTCACAAAAACCTCCTGACATAGGTGTCAATATCTCCCCAGTCCCCTAGTTTTACAGATGTTGAGACTTAAAGGTAAGAAGTAAAAATCTTTGCCTAAGGTCACATAGCTAGCAACTGACTGGTCTGGGATTTAAATCCAGGTCTATCTGCCTCTCAGTTGATGATCTACTTCCTCATACAGGAACATGATAGGAAAAAATGTGGAGGTAGTAAGTAGTGTAGAGAGGGGTAGTAACCATTGTTCATTTTGAAAACCCTGTGTCCACTGTATTATAGCTGTATTAACTGCCCATTGTTCATTTTGAAAACCCAGTGTCCACTGTATTATAGCTGTATTAACTGTCCACTTGTATTAACTGCCCAAGTTCAAATCCTGGTTCTATCACTTACTAATAGTGGGACTTTAAGTAAATTACTTACCCTTTCTATGGCTGTTTTCTCATCTGTCAAACAGAGCTCACAGGATTGTTGTGAGAATTAAACAAGATAATTCATATCTATTGCTTAGAAGAGAACATGGCACATACTAAGGGCTTGAAGAGAGAATCAATGGATGAGGTATAATGGAGGTGAAAAGTAGAAGCTTTGAGAAATTCAAGGTCCAGATAGCTGAGAAGCTGGAGAGAAAGGCACAGGGCCAGGCTCACAGAATGAGACTGGGGCCAAGGAGCCAAAACAGAAGTGGATGGAGCCTGGGAAAGGGATGGAGGCCACCTGGGAGAAGCAGAGTACAGAATGGCAGCTGGAGCTGGAGCAAGGATGAAGCCTGTTAGGAGACAGGGTTGTGGAAAACATTCACCCCTGGCTCATACTTGATCACAGGGAACTTTGAGAAGGAACTGGACCCAAGGTCTATGTTCGCAGGTCTCTTGCCTCTACCAGAAGTGGCACTCCTTGCAGGAAGGACTGACTGAAGCCACTGCACCTAGCAAAGTGCCCATCTCGTAGCAGGTGCTCAGTAAATGGAAGGTAGATTGTAGGAGTGTAGCTCCTGTAGGGAGCCACTAGGGAGAAGGGGCTCCTTCTCTGGGTGGACTTCAGCTGGCCTCAAGCTATGGGACTTTTTACCCTTCCCCCACAACCGGAGGTTACCATGGCAATGACCCCTCCTACCCCATAGGCCCTGTGGTTTCCTCTAGAGCTTCTTTCGCTTTCTTCTTCTGCTTTCCCCCCCTCTTCTCTTCCCTATTCTTATATCCTCAACCTCTCATTCCCATATGCACAGGTCATCAATGAAGAAAGCCAGGCTCAAGGTAGGCAAGGCACTGGCCCAGGGAAGAAAGTGGACCACAGGATGTGATATTGAGGGGACGTCACATAGGACAAGGGGAAGATAAATACAGGGGCACAGTGGTAGAGGCCAAAGGCAGTGGGGCAAGTAGGGGCAAGGAGAGATTAGGACAGAAGGTAACAGTGGAGTCATGGAGGCTGCGTGGACGTCATGGAGTGAAGAATGGGGTCAGAAGGGACAGAGAGAGTGACTCATAAAAGTGAGGTCATGAAGGGTGGTAGAGCTCATAGAGTGAGGGGTTAGTATAAAATAGAAACACTGTAATTTAGATTCCGGCTATGGGTCTTTTCTTCTGGGGCCAGAGACCCTCTTGAGAACCAAATGAAGCGTCAATGAACTTACTCCCCAGAGACAAGCAGAGACGTACATATATATAACTGAGGGTAGGGACAGTTTAAAGACCTCTGAGGCTCATTCCTGCCTTCCCAGAGATCTATAGGATCCAATATAAGAACCCACACTGGTAGCTGTAGGTGGCCCAGACACTCGGGGTGGGCCCTGTGAGCTCCCTTTCCTCCCACCCTACCACCCCTTCCATCCAGGCACATTACATCCTATTTCCTTGGGCCCACTAAGAAAACTGCAAAATCTAGTAGATTAGGAGCTCCCCCTCCTCACCCAGGCCCTCTCTAGGTCAGCTGGTCCTCTCCCCCACCACCATCTCTCCCAGGTAGCCACATCCCATGAGTTTCCATCACTTTATTTTGCAAAAATAGAAAACTCAGCAATATGCGATACAGCGGGTGGAGGATAGATGTAAACAGAGGGGAGGGGACAGCACCCTGACCCCCCAGAGAAAAAGGGGAGCCAGTGGGAATCTTATTTGGCAGCTAAATACAAACTGGGGATTGGAAGAAGGGAGGGGTTACAGGGGCCCTGGGCTCCCCCTCCCAAGACCCCAAGAGGAAGGGGTCAATTCCAGGGTGTAAACAAAAGCTAATAAATAAATAGAGGCTTCCTCTGGGTCAGGGCAGGATCAGCTAAGCAGCATCCACCCCCTCTCCCTAGGCCAAGCTGCTCTTGGGGTCGGGGGGGGGAAGGCACTAGGGGGAGAGGGGTCCCTTGGCCCCTCTGTAGTGTAGGAGTCCCTACCCCGATGGCTGAGATGGGGGGCAGGGGGAGCCCAAGGCACACGACAGGGCTGGGGAGGGGCTTAGAACCGAGGGCACAAGGTAAACTCTGAGCCCAAGGAAAGAGGTGCAGAATGGACCTGCATCTGTCCCTTTCAGCCTCTGGCTCCCCACAGAAATGCAGGGCCCAGCCTGCCCCACCCTGACCTGGTATGAGGATGGGGCACAGAGGGCAGCTTGCACCCGGCAGGTGCATTACGCAGCATTAGGCACCAAGGGCAGCGGCAAGAGGGTGGGCTCAGCCCTCCCCCTGTGCCCCCCTTTTGGTCTCTAGTGTTCCTGTTTGCTCCCAGAGGCCTAAGCACCTGGCAGAGAAAGGGGCTATGGAATGAGACCCTGCTATCTGAGGGGCAGTGCTGAGATTTTAGAGTCCAAACCGAGGCTCACCCCTCTGCCCTCTTTCCTGGTGGGAGCAGGGCAGGCCCCCGACACTGGAGAGGGAGCCAGTTAGAGGAGGAAGGGGATGAACACAGAGGCACCCCTGGAAACTTTGGCAAAAACAAGGAGTTCATTGGAAGGGGTGGGGAGAGAGCAGAGCAGGTCCTCCCCGAGTCACTGGCAGTGTCTGGGAGATGGTCAGTCTGCTGCCTGGAGCCCCAACCCCCATGGCAGGGGAAGTCAGGGGCCCTGGTCAGGTTGGGGGCTGTGGGCCCCTTTGCCCTGACCTCCAGGAACCTCATCCTCGCTAGAGGCCTTAGGGTGGGGACCGGTCTGCGAGGAGTCGTCCTCAAACATTTCAGGGTTCTCCAGCATCTCTCGGATCAGGGGAGGCATCGGGCCTGGAATCTCCATCTTCAGGGTAATGGCCCTTTCTGCTCCTGCAATGAAGGAGCAAAGAGTTTCAGCGGGGCAGAGGCACATGCCTTGAGGCTGCCTCCTTGACCTTTCTCAGCTGCCCTATGACTCCCCTCTGGGGGCTCCCAGTACAAGCCTGCCACCTCTCTGTCCCAGCTCACCCTCTCCTTAATTTAGGGTTCCTGGGGACCACTCCTTTGCCTGGAGCCTCTATATGTCCCCTCTGCCAAGTTACTGCCCATTTGTTCTATCAGGCTGCCTTCTCAAAGATCACACTGTGCCCAACTTCCAGCCCCACTTCCCAGGCACTCCACCCTCTAATATCCAGAGCTTGCCAATTATTCCTATGCCCATTCTTAATAACACTTGTACCTACTTATCAAACACTATCTTCCAAGCATCCTTCTAAACAAGCACTTTCCAGTAAAATTTTCTGTGATGATGGAAATATATGCTCTGTCTAATACAGTAGGCATAGCCACATATGGGTACTGAACACCTGAAATATGGCTACTGCAACTGAATTTTTAATTCAGTGCAGTTCTAAGCCCATTGTTTGTTAATTTGTTTAGTCCTTACAATAACATGAGGTTAAGTATAAGCAGGAGAACAAGGCACAAAGAGTAAAGGAATTTGCCCAAAGTCTCCCCACTAGCATGTGACAGAGCTAGTTTCTAGTGTAGGCTTCCTGGTTCTCATCCACTCTGTTCTTGTCTCCACCTGTCCAGCACATCTAGGAAGAGAGAGGACAGGCTCACTCGTGACTAACCCTTGGTGCTGATGCCCCGGAGGTCAGTGATCTTCATGAGCATCCTCGGGAACATGTAAGGCTGGCTGGGCCGCCGCCGGCGGGCATATAGCCTCAGGGCTTCCAGCAGTGGCTCCTGCAGCTTGTCCACTTTTTCGGGTTCTTCCAGGTCCATGCGATCTATGAGGACAAGCACACTGGAGTGAGAGAGGAAGATGTGGAGAGGACAGTGACAAGTAGCTGATCCACAACTGGCCCTGCCTCCAGGCCCCAAACTTTGTCCCACCAGCCCCTCACTTGTTTTTCCCTGAGACCTACCCAGGCCATCTTCCCTGTTCCAAGCCCTGTACCTTCTCTCCTTTAGTAAGAGGTTTGCTCTGGTAAGTCACTCCTGCTCAGATCCCTACGTCAGCACCAGTGTCTGGGATCTCTTTAGCTTCCCCCTGGCTCTACCCCTTTTAGTCCTATGTTCCAGGCTGCGGGGAGCCTGCATTGGATCTAAGAAGTCTGTGGATGGGGCCAGATACAACAATCCCAAGGGGAGAGACAAAGGTCTCCAGCCTGGTCAGAAATCAGGTGTGAGATGTGCTGGGAGAGGAAACCAAGCAAACACCAGGGGGCTCCCTCGCACCTCCACAGATGAGGCAGATAGCACTGAGCAGCCCTGTCTCTGTGTCATCCATCTCCAGTGGCAGAAGCTGCCCGGCAAAGGCAAAGACAAGGTCTGTGAGGGGACCAAAGCCAGCATTGTGCATTTGGGTCCGGTTCAAGGTTAGGCCATCGGAGAAGGTCATGGTGTCCTGCTCTGGGGTGTACCTTGTGCAGATTCGCAGCATCTGGAGGTGGACAGAGGGAGGGTTAGTGCTGTCTCTGGAGAGGGGTACATATGGGGGTGGGGAAAAGAAGGAATGACATGCACATGGAAAATGAAGAGGTTAGGTCCAGAAGGAGAGCAACCTGAAGCAGGCATGGGGAGAAAAAGGTAGAGACGTGGAAGATCTGAAGCTTGGGGAAGGGAGAGAAGTCAGAAGGAGGCAAGGTGTCCAGAAGTCTAGGATCAGGTCTTAGGGGTAGGGTTTAAGACAAAAAGGGCTTGAGTTTCGAGGAGATTTGGGGAGTCTCAGATTGGAGTGGGGAGGTGAGAGAATGAATTCTTTGTATGGACCAACTCCTTGGTCTCATATGAGGGTCAGGCTGTGGCCAAAGACACACTATGGGGTTATTAACTTACCAGGATGTCCAGGCAGGCAGCCTTGAGCAGAGTGATCTGGTCAGCAATGCTGAGCCCTGTAAAGCCAGGCAGCCGCTTGGCAAACTCCACTATCTTGATGATGCACTTGGTGGCCAGCTCACTGAACTTGTCCCACAGCCCCAGATCCAGCTGTACCCGGTGGTCTGCACTGGAGTTCTGCAGGGAGGGCAGGAGAAAATGTAAGGTTAAGATCTGCCCTGCAAGCTGTCTTCTTTCTGCCAATACCCCAAACACTCCCCTCTGCATTCTGATGCCCTCCTTGTCCTCAGCACCAGATCATGGCTTCCTACACAACCCCTACCCATTCCCCAAAGTGAATGGTCCCCTGCCCTCACTGGGGCCTTGCCCACTCCTCACCGTGGTGTATTTGCCCAGCTGGCAGAGCGAAGGGAAGGTCTCCTGATGGGCTTTGCTGACCTTGGTGATGAGCTCTTCTAACTGGGGGCTCAGCTCATAGCTGTCAAGCAACCCTTCTTCTTTCACCTCTTTCTTTTTCTTATTTCGGTCATTCCGCACAGCTTGGGGGTGGAGGAGCAAAGAGTGGGTCAGGACTCTCAGAACCTCCCTCTGGATATCCCCTTTCACCCTAATGTAATGTGCTCAGTCCTTATATGAACATCTATTCACCTTGAGATTCTAGTCAGTGTCTCAGTTTCCCTATCTCCTACATTAGCTCCCATTTCCAGGCTGGCTCTCCCTAGCCCCACCCAGGGCCTACAGCCCCTGCTCCCTCCCCAGGCCATTCGGCTCCATCCTGCCCTTCCTGTCACCCTGCAGGAGCTGGGGGAGGGGGCGGTGTGAGGGGGGAGCAGGATATGCAGGCGGCAGGATATCCACTTATAGCCTTGGCAGCACAATGGCGCAGGGGAGGGGGGCACCCCAGATCCACCTCAGGCTCGGTCCTGGGAGCAGGGGAAGGGACTGGCAAACCCTCCTCTCACTTCTCCATGAAACAGGGGAATGTGAGATGGTAACCCCATTCATACACTCAGAGGAAGGGTTAATTAAGCTCTGAGATGGGTGAATGGGCAGGGTGGGGCTTCCTGGGTGAATGGAGCTATCAAATAGGACTGACCAGAGAGGAGGCAGCACCCCAGGGCAAGCTAGATCTCAGAGGTCAGGGGAATGGGGATGGCCAGTGGGAAAAGGTGGCAACCACAGACTAGGACAGGAGTGCTCCTTCTCAGGGCCTACCTTCCTTGGACATGCCCACTTCAAAGCACTTCTGTAGCCGGCAGTACTGGCAGCGATTCCGGGTTACCTTGTTAATGATACAGTTTTTGTCGCGGTGACATGTGTACACCATGTTCTTCTGGATGCTGCGTCGGAAGAAGCCCTGGTAGTTGGGGATAGAGGAGTGTCAGTGAAGCAGGGTACTGAGAGCACCAGCCTCTCAGAGGCCTTGCAAGTTGCCCCAGGCCTGACCCAATCTATTAACCACCTATGTGCAAAGCATCCCCCTCCTACCCCAGAGGGATGCCCACTCACACACAGCACATCACCCCTTTGCTCTGGTTCCTGGTATCTGATCTCACCAGGTAACTCTGGATGCCCTATGCATCCACCCCCACCATGTACACACCTTGCAGCCTTCACAAGAGCTGACCCCATAGTGGTAGCCAGAGGACTTGTCATTGCACACGAAGCACGGCTTGTAGACCCGAGGAGGTGGTGGGGGTGAGGGCGAGCTGGGCACCATCTCCTCTGAGCTAGTGCTCTGCGTCTCCACCGCTGGGGGGCAAGCAGTATGATATGAGGATTGGAGGAGAAGGACCCCTCAGAGCTCCAGACATCCTCATCATACACACACACCCATTCCCACTTCATTCTGCTCAGCAGCGATACCATCACAACCACAGTGATTTAAAGTGCCAACGACCACATATGGCTCCATAGGAAACACTTCCAGAAACCCCCAAACAACCACTATTACTGCACCTCCCACAGCCTAGCCATCTCCCTTCACAATAATGCCAGCCCACGGCTTACACGACACTGTTCAAATCTCCAAATTCCAGGCCAAGGCCATCCTGGAAGTTAACGTTTCTGGGCCTCATTTTCCCCAGATATAAAGTGGGTAGGTGCAGGGGTTATGGTACATGGCCCTGAACTCTTTACTCACTCCTTATCACATCAATTGATAGTTGTCAGATAATCTACTTTCCACCATCCTCCTCCTCATGAGGCAATAGATCTAGGGGTGATAGGCCATTACAGGCCACCTGTAGCCAGCACCTGGCTAAGTGACCTACTAGGCTACTCAGTAGGTAGAACAGGACCTCATTTTCTCTCTAGTAGTACAAGGTAGATAATCCTCAAGCTTTTCCCTCTCATAGTGCCCACCAAATAACTGCCAATGTCATTTTCCCCAGAAACCACTGAGACAGTGGAGCAAATGGGACAGAGGTATCAGAAAAGTATATTAGAAACTATGCAACTATGCAACAGTTTTATTTTACACATTAAGGAACTGGGGCCAACAGAGGGGGACGAGCCCAGTGCCACACTGCCAGTTGACAGTGAAGCCAAGGCTCTCAGGTCTTCCAACTAGATCTCACCTGAAACTCACAGAAGTTGGGAAAGGAGAGGCTGAGATATTTGCTTAGATTCTCAGGTCTAGAAGCTGTTGGGGGGTGTAGCAAACTGGAGAAGTCAGGTGACACTGGGTAAACAGGGCTGATGGGGGAGGGGAGCTATTGCTGGACCTTCTCTGAGCCTGTCTTCACTCCTAAACTTCCCCACAAATACCCGTTTACAGCTCAAAAGAGGTTTCAGCCCACACCACACCACACCACACCACACCACACAGTGTGTGAAGAGGATACCCTCAATTTAGCAAGCTGCTAAGTAAACCTTTTTTGGGTGCCTGGTTGACCTTCAGAGGCTGGAAAAATCTATAAATTATTCAACTCGTAGGACCTGTTCCCCAAAGCTGGAGACCCCAAAGATTGCAAGAAAACCCTAAGACCCTCCGTAAGGAGTGTCCCACACACCCACCTCATGAACACCTTCTTCCTTCTAACCCGCTGCAGCCCACCTGGTCAGAAGTCCACCCCATGCCCCAGAAGGACAGAAGAAAAACCCAAGATGCCGGTCCAGGGCTAGCTCCACCCACCCCACAGAAGAGAAGCCCTTCCACCCCCCAACACATGCAGACACTCAATTAACATAAGAATCCTGTTGGAGGGAGAGCCCCCAATAAAAAAGGAGAGAGAGGAGGGGAGGAAAGAAGGGTGCTGAAGTCTCTTCAGACTGGGGAGGAAGACTCTGAGGGGGCTGGGGCTAAGAGATGTGGGACCAGATGGAATGCCTTTCAGGATCCCTCCAGGTATCCTCTAAGGGCACAAGTGCTGCCACAGGCCACTGTGTGGGGTGGTGTTGACTGCTGACACCCTCCCTGCCCACAGAGCGCTGCCTCATTTCCTCTCTTTTGAAAGGGCCTAGGTGTGGTCAGACTGGAATGGGGCAGTGCCAGCCAATTATAAGACTGGAGGCCACAAGGAGACAGGCCCAGGGGCAGCTTTTCCTGTCTAAGTGGCACTGTTACCTCTTCTTAGCACCCCTCTGGCACACCCCCCACTCCCTGAACCCTAAAGTACAGACCAGTGGGCAAAGGGCAAAGGAAAGTGAATTGGGTCAACTTAATTCAGATCCCCTTCTCAGTCTGGGGCCAAGCCCCCACCTTTGGGATGCAGCTTCTGGGCTAGGCTTGGGCTCCTGCTGAGGAGAAGGGGGTGGGCTCTGGGTTTTTCTTCTTTTAAAGCCCAAATTGCTGAAATTGAGGAAATTCCTGGCCAGGCTGAGCGGAGCTTCAAACAAACTCTTTATAACCGGCTGTAAACGCTCCCAGCTGCGAGGCCCAGGGCTGAGAAGCCTGGACTCACAATCTGCCACACACCACCTAGGAGCCACACATTTTCACGTCAACAATACCCAGGGCACCGAAGCAGACATATCACCAATGGGCTCCTATACCACAACCAGACCCCGGCACAGGTGGCATAAGGGCACACTGACTCCAACCACCCTGTGGAAGTGGACACACAAGTCACAAAGCGGACATACAACACCCAGCGCTCCACTTCACATTTGCAACTGATCAGCTCTGCTACCAGACAAACACCAGGGCCTGCCAACACAGCACCAGGACACTGAAGCTTCCAAACATGCACAAACATACCACATGGCCCTCCTCTCAAAGGACCTTTTTCCTTCCCTGGTTTAGACACCCAGGTCTAAACAACATTCTCTAAAACTGTGTGGACCAGGCATGAAGTCTACCAAGACCCTAAAGGCCAAAATTATTGGTCTAAATTGAAATGCAAAAACAAGTGCAAGGGGCCTCCATAGGCCTAAAAAAACAAAAAAACAACAAAACGGGGTACCTACCCAGCCTCAACAAAACCCCTTCCTGGGAGATTTTCTCCACCTCAACACCTCTCCCAGCATACCCCAAATCCACATCCTATTGGGCAAGGAGAGGAAGGTTAAGGATTCACAAGGATTTGATGCAAAGCAATAGTTCCATGCTTTCTCCTTCCTTTAAATGCCACACTTTTTATTATTGCACCCCCCTCCACCCCACCATCCTAAAGTACTGTCTCCTGTTTGCCACCTCCCTCTTTCAGTCTCCTGGTAGTTAAATCTGAGCAGCTCTATCCTGGAACAAAAAAAAAAAAAAACACGAACTCGTAAACAGCGCTGCTGAGTGCCAAGGAGTGAGGCGCGTTGGCGGGGGCTCTGTGACCCCGCGGGCGCACTCCCCCAGCGCCACACACCCGCCCCTTCCCAGTGTGCCCCCAAGCCCCTATTCCCCAGGCGTCTGCACTGGGCTATGAGCGCGGTCCCGGCCCCGGTTAATTTCGGGGGGGGGGGGTTCCAGGCTTCCCTACCCGCTCCTCCCCACACCCCATCCCCGCCAGGCACTTGGGCCCAGGCTTCAAAGCCGCCTCTCATCTGGACTTCATTTTTACTGCCTCTCAATCCCCAGCTTTTTATTACCGCTCTGGAAAGGGGTTCCAGGGCCCCAGGCCTGGCATCTCCCATTTCATAGAGAGGAGAAGATGGGTATTTGGGGACCCAATGATGTACTCCCCACCCCCGTGCCACCTCCAGGCCACCCCCAACCACACACAGACTTTGCTTCAAACTTTTCGCTTCCTACTGAAGTTGTGTGTGTTGAAGCCATAGGAAAAAGTCATCTCTCTGCACACAACCTTATACATATTTCCAAATGTTTCTTTTAAAATGGGGGAGGGAGACGCCAGAGCCTAGCCTTCACCCGGTTGTGTGCACCACCCCTTCCACCCTATACCGAGAACACACAGGATGCACGCTCGAACACAGCACTTTCCAAAGCCGCCCCCGCAGCCACGCAGGGGCACACGCCCTCCCGGCCTCACGCCACAAACATCCCTACACAGGGCCATGCAGACCTGCCAACGCTATCGAGGGGCGACACTGCCTGGAGAGACCCCTTCACTCACACCCTCACCGCCTAGACAAGGCGCTGCACACTCCTGGGATTCACACGCTCTGCAAATAATACTTTTTACACTCCCAACTTCCCTCATGGACTTTACAAACACCACCCACGGTCCTGGGTGCCATATCCCCCTAGGGCCACGGACTGCGCGCACAGACTGCCAACACACCTTGGTCTCTCCCTATCCCCAGGAACTCTGGAGTGGCATCAACCACAGATCCTAGCTAAACACCCACCATAAAAACCACACACTCCAAACACTACTGCACACACCCAAAGGAGTCGCTGAGGCCCCCACGTTTAAAGGGCCAGTACCTCTCTTTCCTATACACCCGCCCTCGCATAGAATCAGAATCTCCGCTCACACCCCAGTTCCACCTTTTACATATGGAAGAGTGAGCCACTGCCCCTCCTGCACCCCACACCCCACCCCCGGGTTCGGGTACCTACATTGCTGACTGGAGGGTTGCGGCCAGGCAAAAGACTCAAGTCCAGCGAAACAGGAGCTGCCCGTGGCTCTGCGCAGCAAGCCGGCCCCGGGCCCGACCGCTCCGTACAGCCGTCGCGGACCCGGGGCAAATGTTTCCATGCAGTCGTACATCGCGACCCAGCTTGGAGGGACGCTGGGTGCTAGGAACACCAAAGACCCGCAGCCGATTCCCCCTCCTCCCCGAGCGGCGCCCCGCTCCTGGAGGGGGGAGGGGGAGGGCTAGCATAGGGCGCGGGGCTGCATGGGGGGTATGGGGTGGGCGGGGAAGACGGGGGATCCCCAGCAGGGGAAAGGGACTGGGCGGGGCGCAAAGCCGGGGCAGCCGCTTCTGCAGCGTTCCGGCTCACTCTGGGCGCCTCAGCGGCTAGCACTGGGGAGACCTTTTGTAAAAGCGAAGCCCGGAGGGGTGGGGGGTGGGGCTTGGAGAGCGAAGGGGGCCGGGCACCGAGATGAGCAGAGCTGGGAGTGGAGCGCACACACATTACATATACACACTCGCACCGCGGCTCGCTTGCTTGCTTAGACACACATCCGTGCATGCATTTATCTTGGCAGGCGTCACGATTTGCAAATAAGCAATAATGCACATGCATATCTGCACGCACATAAGATCATAGATGCACACACGTTTGTGTAAGCACACCTGCTTGCAAGAACGCTTGCAGGCATTCTCCAACCTGGGAGGCTTTGCAAGCATTTGCACTTAGGCGCATGCCTTGGTCGGGGATGAGGGAAGGAATGGAGGAACCAAACACATGCATTTCCTTTCGAGTTGTCCCTCACCCCTAACACTCCCTTTTTCACACAACTCAATACAGGCAGGGGTGTCAAGGATGACTGGGGAGAGGAGGACAGGAGGTTCCCGGCGCGGCAGTTCTCCAGAGCCCAGAGACCTGCGCTACCTCCACCCCCTGGTTCCCAGGCCTGGCTCCTCCCTCTCCCTCCGCGCGCGCGCGCTTTAGGGCCCAACAGTACATTCCTGCGGCTCCGCGCGCGCGGCCTCCTTCTTCCTTCCCGTCTTCCCCGCCCCCGGTCGGAGGGCCGGAGCGCGCTCCCGCCGTGAACTCTCCGGGAACCCCCCTCGGGGCGGGTGGCCGGGCGCGCTTACCTCCTCCTGACCCGGCCCCGCCCCACCCCGCCCAGGCAGTCGCCAGCGCCGGCGCGGAGTCCCCCGCCCCCTCCAGCGCTGCCTGGAGTCTACCCCTCCTAGCCTGGGTTGTCCTACCTCCGCGGCGTCCCCAGCCACCTTCCTCCAAGTCCCCGAAACCCCATCCCGCGACGGACACTCCCTAAGCGCTTCCACTGCCTCTCTCAATGCCCCTTCCTCGACCCTAACTTCATTTTTAGAACACAAAACTACCACCCCTGTTCCTACAGCCTCAGCTGAGCCTTAGACGAAACTGCCCTCCTGCGTGCCAACTCCCCTCCCCCAATTGCCCCAAATTGCCAGATGCCCCTCTCGGCAATAACTGCAAGTCTGGCATTAACTTTTCTCAGCCATTAAATATCCCCGCCATTGGCAATAACCGCCCCCTCTCCCTTTAGTGCCACACTTAGTGTCCTTCAGATCTCTAAGGGCCGCTTCCCTATTCTCTCGGTTGCCCCTGCCGGGCACTGAGCGCCCTCGCCCGGCGGAGAAGGGGGTGAGTGGGCGGGAACTTGGCCACGTCAAGAGTTTGCCCTTGCCGAGCCGGGCCAAATGGGGACCCTGGCCCCGGGACAGCGCCAGCGGCGGCGACTCCCGGAAACCGCCCCCTCCTCCGCGCCCCGCCCGCGGCCCGCCTGGCCGCCCGGCCGCCCGGCGGGCCGGCCCAGCCGGCTCTGTCAGCGCGGCTCACTCGGGCAGCGCTGGGGAAGCGGGAGCTGCGCCCGGCCCGGCCCCTTCCCCGCCTGGCGGTTGTGGCTGGGCCAGGGCGGGGCACGCTTTTCTAAGAATCTGTTGTACCGGGTGGGGGGCGCACTAGGGTGCTGCAGGAGTAGGGCGCCAGTTTGGAAAAATAAAGAGCAGGAAGAGGTGCCAGAGTAGGCGAGGGAAGGGAAGGCAGGCGGTTAGGAGGGCCCCGGGTGGCTGCCGGGGACCGAGGCAGGGCAGAGCTGAGGAGGGCCCGGCTTGCTGAAGGGAGGGCGTGGGGTGGCAAGGCTGACTTGGGGTCTTGGAACAGAGATGAAGAGGGAATGCAGAGCTCTTTCCAACTCAGCGTGAGCTCCCTGCTCTTGCCCCTAACCCCAAATACCCCATTTCTAATCCGGCCATCCCCCAACCTAAAAGAAAAAAAAGGGTGATAGACTTCTGAATCAGAATCTGGCTAATGGCAAAAAAAAATTAAGTGCAAAATGGGGTGTACCCCAAAAACAAGGGGAAAGGAGCCCTGATTAGTCAACTCCAGGCTCAGTCCCCACCCACCCACCTACCCCTCCCCCTCTGAAATCTGAAAGGTCCCAATTAAGTCAGGCCTGCCTGGTTGGTAATTAGAACCAGAAGTGGCCAGGCCACAAGGAGGGGGGTTGGAAGTGGGGCACAGGAGGAGTGGGGGGAGGGCTCCAGGAAGTCATGAGTGCTCAATGCCCCCCCCTTTCTCTTTACCAGATGCACCCCATTCCTCATCACCCCATCTGTGTGTGCTTCCCAGGCATTGCAGGAAGAGGGAGGCTTATAAGGGACCAGGCATTAAGGGTGTCAGGCCCACCCTTCCTATCAAACCTAACCCCCCATTCTAGACAGTCTTAGTACAGCCTTGAGGAGAAGGTAAGAGAATGGGGGACTCTAGTGCCCCCTCTTTTCCCCAGTCTCCCCAGCCCTTATTGCAGCAATTAGACCCATTAGCCTTCTAGCATTTCATGGGAAACAGATGTTCTCCACCAGCCTGGTGGGAGTATGAAGGGGGGCTGCTGCCTGACTCACCCCCTTTCCTATGATCCCCACCACCAAGGCGTACCCCTCCCAGCTAGAGCCCCACAAAGGCATGGCCCAAGAGGCAAAGAGAAGTGCACCCTTCCCCCACTAACCAGGCTATTAGCACTCAAGAGTCTTGCATGGCCACCCCTCAGAGCCTCTACCACTCTGGCAAGAATGAATTTGGCCAATGAGAGACAGTGGAGGGAGGGGAGAGCTAACTCTTTATGCACCCCTTCTTTCCCCATCTCCTGCCACCTTCTGGATGGGGCTTGAGGGTAACTGGCTCTAAATTCCTCATGCTAAATTTGCCTTTTCTTCCAAAACCTTCCCTCAAAAAAACTGAAGAGGGGGCATTTCAAAGCATTTCAAAGCAAAGAAGGCCCCACCCCAAGGGTAAGTCCTAACTTAGGAGTCCCACCTGAAGGGCAATGGGAGGGGGCAGCAAAAGAGTTGGGGGAATAGAGAGGTGTGAATAAAAGACTGAGGCCCAAAGCAGGGATGTGAGGAGTGCTGGCAGGATGGGGGCTGGGACTGGGTAGGGGGCCAGGAGAGGGGGGTGCAGCCTGGGCCCCAGCAGCGGCGGCTTGCCCGGCTCCCCCCCGCCAGAGAGGTTTCCTGTTGCAATCAAAGCCCCGTTTGTGTCGGCCGGAGCTGGAGCCTGAGCCTGAGCAAGAGAGATCGGGAGGGGAGGGGAAGGAGGCAGTGGGCTGGGTTTTTTCCTGGAGGAGGCCTTACTGCCGCCTGCTCACCACCCTCACCCGCCTGCTTGTTCTCCTAGCCTCTCCCAGCGTCTGGGTTCTCTCTGTCTGTGCCTTTTGGCCTGTGTATTTCTCTCTCATCTTGTTTAGGTCTCTGTGTCTCTTTTTCAGTTTTAAGTAGAACTCTATTACTTCCTATGCCAGCCTGCCCTCAGTTTCTCCATGTGACTTAATGTGGTGTACAGTCTGGGCTTCTTGCCCCAGGAAAACTCACCAAGTTCAGAGGACAAACATGGCTAGATTCTCAGGACCATAGATAAATATATCACCTCAAGAGAGGAAGGAGGACAAGGCTTCCTTTTCCTCTCATCACACTCTGTTCCCT
Organism: Pteropus vampyrus; assembly: GCF_000151845.1. NCBI lineage: Eukaryota > Metazoa > Chordata > Mammalia > Chiroptera > Pteropodidae > Pteropus > Pteropus vampyrus. The sequence goes on along the minus strand of NW_011889057.1, from coordinate 2,681,222 downwards.
GCAGTCTTGATAAAGCAAACATACAACACATCAGTAAGAACAGACACCAGGGTTTCATGTACATGTGTGAGCACGCACACCCCCCTCTGCTTTCCCATGCATACAAGCCCGTGCTTGCCTTGGCAGCACATGTTCCCCTTACCTCTCCCCTCCTCCACCACACGGTTCTGAGATGCCTGCCTCACCCACTCAGGCCCCTGGAGAACCCAGGAGGTGGAACAAGATGTCCCTTATCAACAGGATGTCTCCAAAGTGCTAGGGACCCATCATAGGATCCAGGAACCAGCCCCAGGGAGAAATTCAGCCTCCTTCATAGACCACCCTCCCTCCCATAGACTAAGAGACAGAGAGTGAAGAGAGAGACACAGATTCAAGGTGAGTGTGGCTTTAGCATCAGACTCTGGCCTCTAATTCCTCCGTCTCCATTAAATGACTCCAGCCCAAAAGGGACACTGGTTCAGAAATAAGAGACCACACTCTCACCCTTCTGCTGATCTCCCAACTGTGGGAGGTCTCTCAGACTCCAGGATCCCTTCCCCTCCCCTCTGTCTCCCTCTTATTTACCCCAGGTGCTGCATGCCCCACTCTCATGCAAGCTGTCTGGACCCAAGCCTTCCTTCTCCTCCTCCCCGCCACTGCCTCTCTGCCCAGGCCTGTCCCCCACTGTCAGCCGCACCCTCCCCAGCTACCTGCTCTGGTTCTGGCTCCTCCCTTGGAGTTCTCTTTTCAGCCCTTCTCCTTCAGGGCAGGCTTTGGCGATAAAGCCCAGTTTGACCCCCTTTCCCTACCTTGACCTCACTTTGAACCCTGCCCTTGATCTCAGTGTGTCGAGGGCACAGGGGCACAAGGAGAACTTCACTGAGGACTGGCTATGACTCTCAGCATTCTCCCCACTACCAATCTCTTTCTCCTCTCCCTCCCTTGTGCCTTTCGTTGCCTCTCCCAGAACCTGAGAAAATAAAGTCCCAAGGTATTGAGCTGTATGGTTCTCTGTAAGAAGTACATTCATAGGGGGAGGGTGGTTCCTTCTCACTTCCCCAGGCCCCAGGATAGATTCATGGGGTGTAAATGAGGTAGGGGAAGCCCAGCTGAGGTTTCCAAAAAGGGGAGCTTTGTGCTCTCTTATTCACCTGCACACCACCCAAATAACCCCTGTTGGACTACAGACTTGCCACCGGCAGGGCTCACCAATACCAGACACACCGTCAGCAGCCCTATTAAATCCCGCCTCACTCCTCACACTGACTCTTTGTTGCACACACTGGAATTCTGTATCTGAGCAGTCTCAAGGACATGCTGTGCACACACAACTGCATATGGTCCACACACACACACACACACACACACACAAACACACACCTTCTCCAGATGAGCACACTCTTTCCAGTAGAGCCGCCAGCCCCGTCTAGTCACCCCTTTATACATCCTCACAACCCTCCAATTGTTCTCCCTAAAAGGTAGGCCCCCTTCTCTCCCACCTTGCCTTCTTTCTCCAAGCTTGTGGAACTATAAAGGATGTATCTTTATCTTTTTGTCTTTTCCTCTTGTATCTGTTTCCGTTTCTCTGGAACTGCTCTCTGTCTCTCATTCTATCACCTCCCCTTCTTTCCAGGTAAGGCCTTCTCTACACCAGCTCACATGCTGACCATTCACCCCACAAAGCCCAGCATCCCAGCCTTCCACTTCATGGCACCCATACCACTGATGGCCTAGTTGGGAAGAACGACTACCAAGTGGGAGGAGAAGGAATCCAGAGGCAAGAGGAGAGGGGATCCAGAGGGAAGAGGAGAGGCCTAAGGCTTGCCTGCTGTCAGCACTCAAAGGCTTAACTTAAAGTGGGCAAGCCTGAGGGACAAGTAGGGATCTGCACAGCACGTGGGCACTTTGCCAGACCTAGAGGGAGGGGAGGAGTCCAGAACCCACATGGATGATAGGGAGGATGCTTCTGGAACACTCCCTCCACCTCCCTGGATTACTTCTGGTGCAAGAGGCACCTCCTTGCAGCTGTTTCTACCCTTTCCAGAACCAATAGGAGAGTTTCTCGACCCCACACATCTTTGGGCACCTGGCACTAGATTCCAATCCTCTTTTTGCAGCCTCCCCTAATTCAGAACAGTTTCACCTCTTGATCACAGAGCCAGCTGATTGACCTCCCAGACTCCTCCACTTCCCACCCTAGCTCCCCGCACCCCCCATTACATGCCAACAGCAGCCTCAGACTTTAGCAGAACCCCTCCTTGGCTCCTGTACAAAGGTATTCTCCTCCACTAGTTGACTCACTCAAGAGGCAATATTAGACCCCTCCCCCCAAATTTAGGCATGCTACTTTCCCATCCTATTTCAGCAGAAGAACTCTCATTTGCAAACACTTCCATTTGCTCCACATCTAGATCCCCTTCTAGCCACCCCTGTCGACTACTCCATTAGATCAAACCCCCATCCCTGCCTGTCTTCCTAACTGGAGTACCAATTTTCTATATCGCCCACCCTCCAAATGTCCTGTTTTCACTTGCCCTTATCCCCCAATATATATGAAACTCACACAGAGAGGCCATCTCCTTGGGGAGGTCAGGCTGGCCCAGGCCCCGGAAGCTAGGACTCAGCATCTCAAAAGGTGGAGACCCCCTGAGTGCCCCTGGAAAGGCAAAGGGGAAGCCAGCCCCTGGATAGCCAGATCCAGGCCCCAGGGCACCCGCCGCAAAGAGTCGCTCCTTATTGGTGGCCATGGCAGCTGCAGTATGGGAAGCTGAATCCCCTGGGGTCTGCAGTGGGCAAGGGAGGTCTTCAGCCACAGCCCCTGCCCATGCCCACTGCCGCCCTAGCCTGGGAGGCTCCGTGCCCGCCCTTCCTGGCCTGCCCACTGGATCTCCAAGAGTCCTAGGGAGAAAGAGAAGAAAAGGAGGAATGAGAGAATGATCACTCTGATGTTCCAAGCCCATGGCCCTCTCTCAGTTGAAGTCTCTTCCCTCTGTGCTGCTAGGGTTTATACTGCCCTGGCTCAGAGCCCAAGGGGGAGAAGGCAGGGCAGATGCTTAGGCAGGCTCAAAGAACCTTTTCAAGGAAAGGTAAACTGGGTTTCCAAGGTGAATGATGGTCTTAGGACTCCTGGCAAAGAAAGCTCTTAAGCTGAAAAGTGACCAATAAGCACCACAACTGGGCTAGACATTGAATTTAACCCTCACATCAATCTCATGAAGTAGGAATTATAATTCCCATTTTGCAGATGAATATATGCCTTACTGTTAAATTGTATACCTGAAACTTACTGGATTTCGTTAACCAATGTCACCATAATAAAATAAATAAACAAAAGCATTTCACAGATGAGAAAACTGAGGTTAAGTGACTGGCTTAAAATCACAGAGCTGTAAGTGGTAGAGTCAAGATTCAAACTCTCTACCATTGTAGAGAAAGCAAGGATATCTCTGTTGTAACTTTGGGGCCCTATACCTCTCTGGAGAGTATAGTGCAATGGTTGGGAACATGGACTCTGGAGCCAGACTTCCTGAAATTGATCCCTACCACTTGGCTAGCTGTGGGACCTTGGGCATGTTACTTAATCTCTCTGTGCCTCAGTTTCCTCATTTGTCAATTGGGAATAAAAATAGGGCCCACTTCATAAGGGTTAAACGATCTAACATATGTAAAGTGTTTAGAATATTCTAGGGCACATGCTGAATGCTATATGTCTCATGTTATTTCTGTTTGTATCTTCTCTTCCTCCATACCTCTCTTTTAATTAGCATTTCCTTCTCTCTGTCTTCCTCAATATTCCCTATCCCAGTTTCCACTCCTAGTTCTTTCTGCCTCCAGTTATCTCTCTCTCCAGTTATATCTCTCTCCCTAACCATTCTTGCACCCTCTACTTCAAATCCACAGATGTCGATGGAAGCCCCACAGTGGACCAGGGATGATGCCAGAGAGTTCCTCTCCTTGTCCTCAGCTTACTTTTCTTCTCCATCTCCTTTTCTCTCTGTTTCAAGGAAGCCCTCCCTACATACTCCCCTCCCTCAAATGTAGCTTGACTCCTGAGATTTTTAACCTGAGCCCAAGAGAGAAGGAGGAGAAAGAGGGAGAAAGGAAATAGGAATCCTAGGGCTAGGCAGGTAATTCCTCTCCTGATGCCCTGACAAGGGAAAGGTTGGCTTTCCCAGGAGCCCCAGAACCACCCACCTCTCTAAGGAGCTAGGTGCTGGGGAAGGAGAGCTACCCCAGCCTGGGTACCTCCTCTACCAGCCAGAACCATGATGGACTGAGGTGAAAAAGGGTGGAGAAGGACCAAAAGAGAGTGAAACACATAGAGACCACAGGGCAGGCAGGCTAAGAGGTAGGGGATAGGAATTTCTGCATCTCTTTCCTTCTAAGGTCAATATCTCTCAGTCTGTGTACCTCTACTGTCTTTTTTCTTTCTACTGTCTTCTTCCTTCCTTCCTTCCTTCCTCCCTCCCTCCCTTTCTTTCCTTCTTTCCCTCTTTCTTTCTTTCTTCCTTTTCTACTTCTCATCTCCTTTGGCCTTTAAGCTCCTAAGGGTAAATTGTCATGGCGGTTATAGGAACTCAGACCCCCAACACCACCACCCTTCGCTCAGTCTCAATGCATGAAGCAGCCCTTGCCCTTTACTAGGCAACACCCATATCCCTAGCAGCCTCAGATTCTTCAGCCCAGTGTCTCCCCAGGCCCTAAAAAGTCTGAGCTTCAAGCCCTCAGGGTCCCACTCCTCTTCTTTCCCCTATTCCCTGAAGTCCTCATCCCTGATTAAGCCCAGGTAGAGCCAGGAGTCCGGGGCCCCTGAGGCCCCTGGGCCATAGCTCAACAGGCTGGGCTACATTCCAGGTAGATTAACCTTTCCAATGCCAAGGGTGAGACACTACTAGAGCCCCCCCCACCCCATCTTCCCCAACCTGACTTGGACTGGGGACCCACTCTGTGCTCCAGGCCTCATTGTCCGCTCCTCACCTACAGATGGTAAACAGAGGCTTAAGGATAGGGCAGGAGGATTTGGGAGGAGGGGGTCTTAGAGAGGGATATCTCTGACTCCTGGTCCTTACCAAGGAATGAAGCTATAAGGAGTGAAGGACAGCCCAGCTCTCCCTGGCCTTCCTTCTATCTTGTCTCAGAGAAGGAACTTGAGAGTTGAGGGAAGACAAGGAGAAAGAGATTCATCCTATTTCTGAGCCTTGGTTTCTCTGCTTGGCTGGGAAGGGAAGGGGAGGGTCTTAAGTCAGGGCGGAGAAAGGGTCCAAGGAATGGAAGACTGTGGTACAGAGAGTAAAAGGATATCCTAAACTAGGGACCCGGATGCCTTGGGTCTTTTGGAGACCTATGGAAGAGAAGAACACTTCTCCCAAGATGCCACCTCAGACTGAGCGGGGACTGACTAGGGGAAAGGGGCCCATACAAAGCTGCTTCTCTTAGAGCTGAGGTGGAGTTGAAGGGAGGGCATGGATGAAGGGGGCTTCCGGATGGAGGTGGGGGCGTCTCCCTGCTGCCCTACCGGCTCCAGAGTCTGGAACAAAGCTGCTCTTGTCGGCTGCTCTCCACCCGCTGCCCCCCTCCCCTCTGTATAAACACGACCACCTTTTTCCATGACCCCATCCCCAGCCTGGGCGGAGAACCCAGGCATCCTCTGCTCTAGCCTGGGCCCCCAGCCTGCTCTCCAGGAGGCAGCAGTGGGCCTCGTTTTTCTGGCTTTGTGCCACCCTTGGAGGAGTCCAGACCCTTGAGTCTCCACCTCTCATCCCCAGGTGCCCTCCCTCTACCCCACTGGCCCCAGGGAGGGGCAGTGCCCAGGAGGCAGGCAGGCAGGCAATGCCAGTGGAATGTGTGTGGGCATCAGAGGGCATGGGCAGGGTGGGGCAGAGGGGGGAACTGGAGGTGCCAGTTAGGTGGCTTTCTGAGCCAGGGGTGGGGGTGTGCCGGGTGGGGGTGTGTGCACTGTGCTGCCTACCAGGCTCTAAGCCACAGCCTCCGTTGTGTGTGTGTGTGTGTGTGTCTGTCTGTCTGTCTGTCTGTCTATTTGGGATTCCCAAGCTCCAGGCACACTATCTCCTGCCCTCTCCCCTATCCTCTTTCTTCTTGCCTTAAGGATGTGAGACATTGCCTGTGGTCCTCAACCCCATCTCAGTATCTGAGGAGTAACTAAAGGCAGGAGCCTCAGACTTGAAGACTGGGATTGCAACTGCCTGGATGTGGTCCCCAAAAGGGCACAGTCATCTCTCCTTCTTGCTCTTTAGACCCCTCCTCAGGCTCCCTTGTCCCCCCACCCCCAACAATGCACATTCTTACCCTCTGGCCACCTGCAGAGATTCCCTCCTACATACTGGGTCAGGTTGAGGGGACTGGACTGTAACTGCTAAAGACAGAAAGACAGCGTCAGTGGGGCTCCAGACCAGGACTCCTGGGTCCCCGCCCCAGTCTTCCTGTTCTTCCTTTGTTCTGTTTGGGCTCCCCTCAAGAATACATCCAAGGATCCCCCCCACCCCAACCTTAGCTGGAGGGAGCCAAAACTCACACTCACATCTAGAGATGGGGAATCCTAAACTGTGGTTCAAGGAAACTTCAAAGATCCCTATCCCATCCACTTGTCCCTCCAAACCCTTGGACCCAGAAGGCCAGGATCACTCTGGTAGGGACCCCTTTCCTTGCCCTGCTGATGTCCAAGCGGTTCCATTCCACTAGGGAAGGAGCAACTTGGACTAGCTTGGACCAAAAATCCACCCCTCAGGCTCCCAGGGGAATCCTGAGGGAGGGCAGGCAGTGGTCTTTCCTCACAGGAGGGAACCCTATCTTCCCTCACACTCTATGTATAAACTTAGGCTAAAAGCCCTCTGGCTGAAGATTCTTCCTCAAATGCTCTCCCTCACTCCTCACCCAAATGGAGCAACGATAAAGCCCAGCCAAGCCCCTGCTTGTCTCAGATCTTCCCCATTCCCTTCCCACATCAAGACTGACCCCTAAGTCGGGGCAGGAAGCTACCCTCAAACCCTTCTGACAGCCTGACCAACCCTGGGAGAAAAAGAGCTGGCGTCCTCCTCGGCGCCCCCGCCCGCTGCCCACCTCACTGGAGGACCCAGGCGTCCGGGCGGGCGAGCCTGCTCCCCCTCCTGACTCACCTGGAGGGGAAAGGAGGAGAAAGGGAGGCCGTGGAGCCCCGAGGTCCCGGCGTAGGGCGATCGCGGGGTTGGAGCGTCGCAGTGTCAGAGGCTCGGAGTAATGGGGGGCTTTGGGGGGGCACGGGCTCTAGGCTGGGACTGTCCCGGGGCCTCTCGGAGCCTGCCCGCCCACGTGACCGCCCCAAAATATCCGACACATTTTCTCCCAAACCGCACACTGACTCTGCAGGCGGGGACACGGAAAATATTTTCTTTCTTTTTCTCCCTCCCCACCCCCCCACCTCCCTCCCAGCCCGGCTCCCTCCTCCCCCTCCCGCCCTCGCTCCTCCCTCCCCTGCCTCCTGCCCCTGCCCGGCTCCCTCCTCGGTGCCCTGGGGCTGGGGGGCGGGGGGTGGTGGGAGGGGGGCTGGGCGGGGCGGCTCGGGACGCCTGGGTCTCTCTGCCCCTCCCATTTGCTGGGCTTCCGTGGCTCCATCCCGGGGAGGCCGGGCAAGGCTGGCAGAAGAGGTCAGTGTCCTGGGCCCATGATGCCACCCTTTCTCTCTGGCACTGTCCCCCTTCCTGCCATCTGAGGGTACTGTTTGAGTTCTCTGGTCAGGCTGTGGTTGAATGAGGCCAGTCTCTGGTACCTCCCCAGAGTAGGCAATGGGAGCTGTATCCCCTTGCTCCAAGGGGTGGAGTGATAGGGCAGGGGTATGCCAGAGCAGATGCCACAGTCTTTGCCCTTTGCTTAGCTTTCGTCTGCAGAGCAAAGTAGTCTCTGCTTCCCTTTGCCTACCCTAGATGGTCCTTTGGTCCCAGGAGCAAACTGGTTTAACTAGTGGGGATTGCGAGGGGTGCTGAGGCCTGGGCTCAAAGACCTCCTCCCTTTCACCCTGCCTTGAATAAGCTCCAGGAGTTAGGGCAGCTGGCTCCCCGGCTGCCAAAGTTATCCCCATCTTTAGGCTTGGATCTGGAGGGGGAGAGACTGGGGAGGAGGGCAAGAGGAACTGTGCTGGGAGTGGGAGGAGCCTTGGGCTGGGTGTGAGGGAGAAAGCCCTAGCCCAGGGTGTGTGTCTGCCTTAACCAGCGCTTGCCTGCCTGGTAGATGCGCCACGAATGTGGTTGACTCTGGGTGTGTGTGCGCGCACGCGCGCGTGCGCATGCTCACCCAGAATCAGTTAGTGTCTGAGAGAGACATTCTCTGACTTTATCATGACCACCACAGACTGTCAGCCCTAGAATGGGAACCCAGGGTATCAGTCTCTATTCTACTGAGGACAGAGCGAGAGAAAAGAAGGGGTCTGAAGTCCAAGTTCTGTGCATGGACCTTAAGCAGTCCCACAGGGATTAGGAGTGGGAGTGAGAAAGTGGAGAAGGGCAGCAGTAGCAGAGGCTGGGCTAGGCTGGAAAGAGGCACCCAAAGGACCTTCTCGGCAATCCCCGGGGGTGGCCAGCAATGGAGACATGGACTTCTGATCACATCACATTTTCCGTACTGGAATCACTCTGCTCTGTCCTCGCTGCCACCCTGAAGGCCAAGTGTCCTCCCTTCTGAAAAAGGCCACTTTTGGTAGCCAGAGTCAGATGAAGGAGAGGGGGAAAGAAGGGGCATACTACGGCTATCTCTGGAGAACAGAAGACGTCAATGGGGGGCAGACAAGGCCCTCCCTTTCACTCCAGGGGTGGGAAGAGCTGGGAATAGGTACTCCAGGGTCCCGTCCCCAGGTGGCCTGGCTGCTGTTGACTTTGCTTGGTTACCCTGGGAGCAGCTCTCAGCAGTGTGGGAGGGGCAGGTGTTAGGGAGTTGGACCCAGGCTTCCAGGCTGGGGTGGGATGGCACCCTGCCTGTGTGGCAGGGATCTTGCCAGGAGGCTGCAGAGTTAACCCCTCCTGCCCTGGGGGTGGCAGCTGGAGGATGGGCCCAGCTGCGGTTTGTGAATGTGGCCCTGATTCCCCGCTTCCCCACGCCCCGCCCTGCACATCTGTACTTGGTTTACAGTGAATGAGTCTCCTGTCCTCATGAACCAGGCGAGGATGCCACTCCCTCCCAGGCCCCTAGCTGGGCATCTTAACACAAAACCAGGAACCACCACCTCCCAACTCCTGTGACACTCTCTCTGCTTGGTCTCTCCCTGCTAGGTTTCTCTTCTTTCAATTCTTCCCTTTCTCCTTCTTAGAGAGGTTCAAGGGCTGGTCTCCAGGCCAAGAGCTCTGAGACTATGCAATTAGGGTAGCAAATGGGGACAGGGAAGCTAAAATGGGGGACAAAACACTTAGAATCACCTAGAAAGAGAGAGCAGGTCTGGAATTCCATTTCTTTGCCCTCCTCTTTGTCCTGGTTAGTCTGTCTGCCCCTGTCCTTGTCGCTAGTAAATGTTCGTCTATCCATCCACCTTGGTAACTGTGGCTCTGCCCTTCTGGAAACCTCCTCGGTCCCCAGCCAGGGACAGCAGCCAGGAGGCGATGCCCAGGAAGACCCGCCCTTCAGGATTGCCAGGCCTCCTCAGGACCCAGTGACTGGGGTCTGTCTAGTGGCTGTAGCAGTTTGGAAGTCAAAACAAAGTGCTGAGACAGGACTAAGAAACAAGGAAGAGAGGCATTTGGAAGGTTTCAGATTCTTCTCTCCATCTTGCAATGGAGCCAGTCTTCTATCCAGGGATTTCAGGAGGAGGCTTCTGAAGAGGGCCTCCCACTCTGGAAACTGGTGAAGAGAGTTCCCCTCATTTCTCTTTCTCTTGGGTCATCTTTATTTCTAGGCTTTGCTCTGTTTGTGGTGGCTCTACTTGGTCACCCTGGCAACTTCGAGAAATAGTGTCTTGGGGGCCCTAGGAATAGGCTTCCTTTGCTCCCCTCATCACAAAGGCTAGAATGAGAGATCGTGAGAGGGAAAGGATCCATATACCTGTCCCACCTGCCTTGACTTTGCTATATTGCCCCATCCCAAATTTTCACTCGCCCTCTCCCCATCAGCATCAGGACACTGAATAGATAGTTTTCCCCTGCCCAGTCTGGTACTGGGAAGGATGTCTTATGCCATACTCAGAGGTGGCTGGCAGATGTCTGCGGGAGGTTGAGGGAGCTCCGTTTCAACCCCCAAGGACATCATTAAGGCACGGAAGTGCCATCGGGGCTTGGAGACCAGGGCACCCAGGAGGGTGTGATGAAAACATGTTTTGTACAACACGTGTCTTCTCCTTTTCCTTCCTCCCTTCCTCTCTCATCTCCTCCCCTGCTCTGTGCCAAGGCTGGTGCCTGCCCTGTCCTAGGTCCTTGCTCAATTCCACCCTTTGTACCAGGCCTATTCTGTGCTTGCCAGTTTGTTGGCTCTCCTGGTGAATAAGTGTGTGTGTGGAAGGTCCTTACCAGTCTCAGTGCTGCCCACATCCCCACATAGAATAAGGTCCTGATTTTGAAACACAGGATTTCAGAACTAACCTAAACAACTCTAGGAATTTCTTCTCTAAACATGTACTTTTCATGAATTCAACAAATCTTTATTAAGCATCCACTGTATGCCAAGCACTGTGCTAGGCCCGGGAAATACCCAGATATGGTTCCTGCCCTTGCAGGCCTGTAGGCCGGGGAAGCAGTCAGATGTTAACCAAATAATTTACAAAATTGCAAGTGATAACCAGTGTGGAGAGGCATAAGGTACTATGAGAATGGATAGTAGCCATTTTTACCCCAGCCAAGGAGATCAAGAAAGGCTTCTGGGAAAGAGTGAGTGGAAGAGTGGAGAGCAGGGAGGGCAGCAGAAGAGTATGTGCAAAGGCCCTTGAATTGGGGTGCTGGCTCCCAGCCACCCTCCTCCCCCAGAAAGAAGAGAGACCTTCCATTCCTGCTCCCCACCTAGCTTTGGATATGCCACAAAGGAGGGATGGTAAGTACCTCCTAATGGCCAAAGCAGGACCCTGGGACACCTGGTAAACCTGCCCTGGAATGATTCTATCCATTTCTTCATCTCCTCCAGAAAGAGAAACAGAGGCACAAAGAGAAGATGAATCTATAGGTTTAGGCCTGAGATTATAAATGGAAAGCAAGGCCCCATGTTTTTGGCAAAGCCCTCTGAGTGAGGGATGCTTGCATTTGCCCAGCTGGAGTCTCACTAGAGGCTCCTCTGAGCTGTTCTACCAGACACCCCGCCCCCTCTCAGATCCAGCCCTGACCTGTCCTGCTCCTGGAATGAGGAGCAAGGAGCATGTCTGCCTCCACGGTTGCCTAGAGTGTGCGTAAGGTGAGTGCTCCAGGTGTCTGCCAGTCACCGTGTGGGTGGGTGTAGCAGTCTGTTTTGTACAGAACCTCCATTCAGGAGTTAGGGCATTATCTCTCCTCTGTACACTGGGGGGCTTCCAGTTCCTCCTTTCTAGATCCCAAGGTTCTAAAGTTCTTCCTTTCTGAAGAAAAGGAACTGAGGGCCCTTTGGAGAAAGAAGCAGGCTTCTTTGTGGCTGTGTCTCCTCCAGAGTTGGCAAAAAGTTCATAGGACCAATGGGGTTAAGTTCCAGCCCTGCTCTGACCCACTTTCCTCCCTGTGCCCACATCCCCTAGGGCCAGGGTATTGGGTGGGGCCACCCTGGCACCCTAGCACCCACACCTGGGACTTCCCCGGATGGAAACTCCCAGACCCTGGTGTCTTATCTCCCTTGCCAGCTCCCACCAACTGCCTGGGATCTGTTCAGCTTCAATCAGATCTCACTGTCTGCCAGCTCTTGACCAGACTACATCCCAGCCTTAGCCTCAAGAAGTCCTGAGGATCTGGGCCCGTCTTTGATGTCTGGTTGCCCCTTCTAGCAGACTCCTTTGAAGAAAAGGTGTGGGGCTGGGGGAAGAGGGTTGGGAAGCTATTCTTTGTTGAGTACCTAAATGTTCCAGGCATTTGCTAGGCACATACATTTGTATATTACTCATTTATCTAATCCACACAGCAGTACAGAGAGGTAGCAGTTATCATCCCCATTTCATAGAATAGGGAGCCGAGAACCAGAGAGATTAAGTGACTTGACCAATATCACACAGCTAGGAAATGGGAACCCAGGTCTTGGTGATCCCGAGCTCTCTTCACCACTGCAGGCTTCTTCCTCTTCTGCAGTTATCTGCCTCTCCATGGGATGAGAGACTTGGGGGAATTCAATTCAGTCTAACTCGGCAAACAGTTTTTGGGGATCTGCTATATGTCAGACAATGATAGGTATCAGAAATACAAGGAAGATTGATGTCCTCGAGGTCTGATGTAAGATGTATGAACTAGGAATATTTAACTTCAACATAATAATCTGGATGAGGCAGCATGGAGCAGTAAAAGAAGTGGTACTTTTATTTTCTTTTCCTGAAAGAGCATATAAATATATTATGAACAGTGTACAGAATAAATTGGAATAAAATAAATACCTATTCAACTGCTACTCAGGTCAAGAATGAGAGTATTGCCTACACCTCAGAAACTTTCATGTGTTTCTTCCATAATTCCTTCCCTCCCCTAAGAAGTAACCACCATCCTGACCTTTGTGATCATTATTTCCTCGTTTTTCTTTATAGTTTTAACACCTATGTATGTATTAAACAATTGCTTAACTTTGCTTGTTTCAAGGCTTATATAAATGGAATGATACTGTATTATTCTTTTGTGTCTTACTTATTTTGTTTGTGAGATATATCCAAGTTGTTGCATATAATTGTCTTTTTCATTGTTGCATAATATTCAGTTACATGAATATACCACAGTTTATTTTTTTTTTACTCTACTATTGGTGGATGTTTGAGTTGTTTTCAGTTCAGGCTATCTAATTCTGCTAAGAACATTCTTGTACATGTTTCCAAGTACACACATGTAAGAAATTCTCGAGGCTACCAAACTAAGAATCAGTGTATGTTCAGGCAATCGCAATTTTATCAGGTAATGCCAAACTGTTTTCCAAAATTGTTTTACCAGTTACACAAGAAGCAGAACATTCTAACCAGGGGCAGGAGTAGGACCAAGAAGACCCTAAACTTTCTCGCCTAAAACACCTCAGTGGTTTTCCCTTTTTCTTGGAATAAGATTCAAGTCCCTGCTGTGTCTCCCAAGGCCTCTGCCTTGCTCTCTACCTCTATCATTATGACTCCGCTTTACTCTTTGCCCTTGCTGTCCCTCCTCTGGAATGTTCTTCCAGTAGATATCTCCATGACTCCTCCCTCACTTTCTTCAGGTCTTTGCTAAAATGTCACTTCTCAGTGGCACTTTCCCTGATAACCCAATTTTAGATTGCAACCTCCATCTCTCATTATCCCCTTCTCAGCTTTATTTTTCTCCATAGCCCAGCCTCCTGGATTCCATTCGGCCTCAGGCGGCTTTCCCCTGGTCTGTCAGGGCTTGACAGATTGTGTCTCTCTCAAAATCCTTAAGGGCTGTCATACCTGACTGTTTGGGGGCCGTCTAGCTGCTCCTCTGATGGATCCATCTCTCTGAGTCACTTTATCACATCACCATTTTTTTCATTGCCATTTGCATGCTCTGAAATAAGCTAATATATTTGTTTGTTTACCCTTTTTGGTTTTGGTCCCCACTCCTCACTCACTACCTCTCACTTTTCATCGGAGCTCCATAAGAGAGGAAACCTAGCTGTCTTTTCCAAGCTGGTTGTCAGTCTCCCAGAGACTGCCGGGCATCCCCACACCCACGCCTGGGACTTGCCCTGTCTAAAAACACCCAGGCATCCTCCCTCAGCTGCCAGCTCCCACCATATCCTTTGCTCAATCTCAGAGCACTTCTGTTGCTGCTGCTTGTCCTCCTCCTCTTCTTCCTCCTCCTCCTCTTCCTCCTCCTCCCCTTCCGCCTCCTCCTCCTCCTCCTGCTCCTCCTTATTCTTCCCTAAGTCCCCTACAGAGACTGTTTGGGAGCCTGAAGCAGCCATTCTGGCCATCAGGGCTGGAGAGTGATGGGCGGGGGTCCTTACTTAGGTAGTTATCAGGTTCCTGGAGCTCAAGAAATACTTTTTGATTGAATAAAGGGGAAAACTTCAGAGACTATAGGACCTTGCCAGGTGGGAAAAAGAGAAAAGGCACTCTAAGCAGAAGGAACAGTGTGAACAAAGGACTGAAGGCATGAAAGCGCACGTCTTATTTGAAGTACATGTCCTCGTCTGGTGCAGTTGGACGATTTTCAGTGGAGAGGAGGGTGGTTGAAGAGCATTGCCGGGCAGGCCTGAAATGCGAGGACTGTGATGGGAAGGTCTGATCTGCCTGAAGGATCAGCAAGGCTCAGCAGTGTCTTAGGTTTAATCCTGCCTCCACCCCTGCCCCCACAGCCTGCCCCTCCTACTGCACCCCTGCCCTCCCCTTCACCCAACCCCCAGCTTGCCTGCTCCTGCAGCCTAATGGACTTCTCTCTAGGCCTACGTCTGGGGCCTCGGAACAAGAAGGCAACCCACCAACAGCCTCCTGCACCCTCTGGGCACGGCCCACCAGCTGCCTCTCCTTGTCTGTCCTGTCCCCTTTCTGCCTGTGCCTGCACCTGCCCTGGCTGTCTCCCTCCCACCTGCTCCTGTACTGCCTATCCCTCTCACGCAGCTACCTGCCCCTCCTGTCCCAACCTCCCTGGACCACCCTGCTCCTGCTCCTGCCCTCCCTGCCCTGCCTGTCCTCCTTCAACTTGTCCACACAGCTCCTGTGTCCCATGCTCTGGTCCACACTCGACCTGCTGCCACCCCTCACCTTGCCCCATTTACCCTTGCTCCAAGGGCCAAGCTGCCTGTCCGAGCTCCTGCTTAGGCTACAGTGACGGCTGTGGCCAAGGGCCTGCCTGGGGAACTCCAGGCTCCATTGGCCACTGCCGCTGCTGCTTCAGGGGACAGCGCACCTCCCAGAGGCACTGTCTGATAGTCTAGATGGGCTATTGCCCACCCCTAACCCCCAAGCAGGAGGCAGAAGCTCTGGGTGGAGTGAGAGGGGTCACCTGGACCCCTCACTCAGGCAGATAAAGGCAACAGGCTGCTCAGAGCCCCTGGCCTTCCCCTCAATCCTTGAGGTGAGAGCGAGTATCTGCTTTGAAGTTAGTTTCTGTGTATGTTCTTGCTGGTTCCAGAACCTCCTCTTCTGCAACTTCTGGAATGGAAACTGTTCTTCTCAGAGCCTCCTCCATGGCCCCTGAAGGTGAGCAAGTTGACCATTTTCTCCCTCTAGTGAGCCTCCCTTGGAGACCCTTCTTTGCTCAATTCCTCTGCAATTTACAAGGATAAGATAGATTCTTCCTCTAGAGGTGGTAGGGGAATCCTTTGAAAAGGAGCCATTTCTTACCCCTTGGACCTCTGCCCATATCCCCAACTGACCCAAGAGTCTCTTGACCTCTTACCTCTCATCTTAAGTCAAGTGAAGATGGTCAGTGGTTCTTGGACCAGAAGAGGAGGCTGAACAGAGGGTTTCTGGCTCCTCCCTCCCCTTGGATATTATGGCATCTTACATGGTCCTTTGCTTCTAGAAACCTGGCGTTCTCTGTGTGGCTGTCTTGTCTTTCAAATCTCTGAGTGCTCGCCCAGCCTCATGACCTCAATCTTCCAGGATTAATTCCATCCGTGACATCTATGCTCATCTGGCATGGGGGTGAGGGAAACTGGGAACCCTTGACTCAGGTTCCCAATGATCCCATTCACACAGGGCTGCCCAGCACTAGATCCTAAGCTGAGAGCCTCTGGGCCCCCTTCCACATTTCTCAAGTTCTCTGACACTAGTCTTTTTCAATCTTCTCTTTCTCATCCTCCTTCTATAGGATCCTTTGTTCTTTCCTTTTTAATCTCTATCCTTCGATTTATCTTTCCTTCTATTCTTCTATTCTTTCTATGTCACTCTGCTTTATTCCTGTTTCCTTCTTACTCTCATCACTGGGGCATTCTGCTTTCACCTGTGTCTTGACATCTGGTTTTTTCCACTTTCTATCTTTCTAATTTTCTCTATTTCCCCTTATAATTTAAAATCTACTTAACATATATGTCTTTTTCTTTCCCCTTTCCCTGTCTCAATTTGTGTCTTTATGTCTATTTTCTTTTTCTTTGTCTTTCAGTTCTCATATTTCTATTCTTTTCTGTCCTATTCTGCTTCTGGGTGCATTTCATTCATGATCTCTCATTTTGTTTCCCTTTCTGTGTTTATCTCTCTTCCTGTCTCTGTGCCTAGCTGTTTGTTCACTTCCTACCTCTCTTTCTGCCTACCCATATCTCTCTCTCTCTCTCTCTCTCTCTCTCTCTCTCTCTCTCTCTCTCTCTCTCTCTCTCTGTTCTGCAGCTACCTGCACACTAGGCCTGTCACATGCCCATCTTGTTGCTATCCAAGCGCCAGGACATCAAGCCTTCCAGTATCTGTCTGTCCCCCCAACACTCCATGCCCTGGAGTAAGTGGGGGCTGGACACAGCTTCAAAATAATCCCTCCTTTCCCCACCCACTATCCAGGCCATCCATCCTTACTCAGCTCTAAGCCCAAAACTTTTGAAAAATGATGCTTCTCTCAATTTCTTATTCTTAAAATTGGCAGTTAAAAAGAAAAAGAATTAAGCATTTATGCTGCCTATCCTATGTAAACTATATTTCAGGGTAGCCAAATAGCTGTAAGTGGTGGAGAAACTTGTTATTTATAGAAGAATTCCAGCGAAGGTGGAAAGAATATGGAATCTGAAAAATCACAATTTTGCAACCCTTAACGAAATAATTGATCAAAACAAATATCTACAATGAATGAAACCAAGGATGATGGTTGATGGAGAACTTTACAATGGAGGAATCAAGCTGTCATCACCTGACACCCTGATGAATCTTAGCATCACTAAAAGGGGCACAGCCACACACCATGTACTTCCTGTTGTGCTGCAGTCTGAAGGACTCAGCTCCACCTATGAAGGAGTCTTGCCAAACAAAAACATTGAGCACGATTCTAATCAAAAGTCTAGACCTAACCTCCATTTAATAGGAAATACTTGGGATGGAAGAGCAGATTAAATGACGTAACAAGGAAGTAAGAAGACACATCCAGAATGTGGGATATTCTAAAGGAAATCTGACCCAATTTCTTCAACTACAGTCCATGGCAGCGGGGAAAAGATGAGAAGGCACATGAAAAGACAACTACCACATGGAACATAAGGATCTTGATTTGGTTCTTGATTTGGACAACCCAATTGTAAAAAGACATTTTCAAACAATTAGGGACAGTTAATTATGGACTGAGTGTTTACGATGCCAAGGAATCAGTGTTGATTTTGTTAGATGTAAAAATGACTGTGGGGTTAAGTAAGAAAAGGTCCTTATTTTCTAAAAATGCATACTAAAGTGAAGAGACATATTTAATTTTAAATATTTTGGCAAATAAAAAAAAAGACAGAAAGGAGTAGAAGGAACAAAGTGACAAAATCAATATTGTTGAATTAAGTATATAGAGGTCCATAGAACTATGTTCTCTACCTTTGTGTATGTGTAAAAATTTTCATAATAAAAGTTTTAAATGTTGCTCCTTTGCATGGTTCCTAGTAACTCCCAGAGCATCTTCCCCACCTGCCCTGAAAGCCAAGACTTCCCCTGTGTGACTCCCACATACACTCCCCAGACCTTCCTGCCCTCTACTAGAAGTGTGTCTTAGAGATGAATTGCACTCATGGGCTGCCCTTTGTCCTTTACAGTCATCTGCTGGCACATTCTCCATATCTAGGATCTTTCCCAGCTGTGCCTCACAGCTCTGAGGGGCCAGGGGAACTTTGAAGAGTAAATGTATTATGAATAGGTCCTAAAATAAACAAAAATAATCCAAAACAATGTAATCTTGCTTTAAGTCTCTGTCAGGTGTTTTTGAACAGAATGCAACTCAATAATAGGAGAAAACTGGTCTCAGTCCTGGAAGAAGGCAAGGAATGTAAGGTCATCCTGTCCCACTCCCTGCCTTCATTCAGGTTAACCTCCACTCCCAAAGAAAAGACCACCAAGAATTGAGAGACTGGGTGTCATGAGTTCAATGGGCTTCAGTCCAGGGCTGGGATAGAGGACATTTGGGTCACTCATGCCCTCACTCCCTGAATGACCTTGGAGAAATCATAAGTTCTGAGTCTTAGTGTTTCTAGATGAGTGCATGGGAACCACTACCCCTTCCTACTCTCTAGAAGTTTGCCATTTAGGGATGAAGGCACTCTGGAGCTTGGATATAAATCTCAGCTGTTTCCTTTATCATAAGAAAGTACTTCTCGAGATGTAATCCTAGACCCTCCTACCCTCCAAGCTTTCGTATAAAGAAAACCTACATTTACTAATTACCTGTGCAGCTAGGTGAACTCATTTAATCTCAGAAACCATATGAGCATGGAATTGGAAAGATCTGGGTCCTAAATTTGACTCTACCTCTCACCATGTGACTCTGGACATGTTACCTAACCTTCTCAACTCTGGGGGTTAATAATAGTACTTACCTTAAGGGTTGTTGTGACAGTTAAATTAGATAATTCATCTATAGCTGTTGGCCCGGGACTTCTTAAAATAGAGCTTAGGTACATAATAACCATTTGATAAGTGTTAACAGCTAATATAGGCCAGCGTTTTTTAGAGTAATTTACATGGATTAATTTATTCATTCATTCATCAAATATTTATTGGATTATTTTATGTACTAGTAACTGTTTTAAGTACTAGAAATACAAGTGAACAAAATAGATCAAAATCTGTTGGGAGACGAGATAGTAAATAAATAAGTAAATTATATAGTATGCCAGATGGTATTGTGTTATGAAGAAAATGCAGCAAAGGAGAATAGGGAGTTGGAAGGAAATCAGGTAGATTAAGTAGTGTAGTGGAAGTAGTGTTGTTGCTACTTTAAACAAGATGGCCCAAAAAGTAAGGGATTGTAAAATGACAAGTTCCTTGCAATCTGTGAGGTCAACCAAGGGTTGCCTCGCCTAAAAATATAAGATAAAATAAAAAATGAACAAGATGGCCAAGGATGGCCTCTCTGATAAGGTGACATTTGAACAGAGAACTAACTGGTGGCTCTGAGGAAGGGAATCATGTGGATACCTGGGAGCACTAGGGCACAGTGTGCAAAGGCCCTGGTAGTAGCCAGTACAGGAGCTGGAGGGAGAATAGTAGGAGATGAAGTCAGAGAAGTAGCAGAGAACAGAGGACAGAGGGGTTTGTAAGCCATTATAAAGATTTTGGCTTTTATGCTTAGTGAGATGAGAAGCCACTGGAGGGTCTGGAAGAGGTCATGCTAAGGCTGGAGAGAGGTTAAATAACTTTTCCAAAGTAACACAGCTGGTAAGTGGCAAGAGGTGGGCGGTCTTAACCCTGTGCTGCCGCTGAACTTCAGCCTTCAGTTATAGGCGATGCTTTCCTATGACTTCAGACGAAGAAATTGGGACACTGAGAAGTTATGTGGCTTGCCCGAGGCCAGACAGCTGGTAACTAACAAGGTTGGGATTTGAATCTTTGTCTGCAGCCGGAGTCCAAGTCCTTTACACCACACTGCCTCCCTCAGGTGTCTGGGCCTTACTGACTTCTGGCCTGGAAGTCACTATAACGGAGAGGGGGAAACAGAGGAACCCGTGGATTCCTTGGGAAGCTCCTGCCCCTGGGGCTCTGCGTGATGTGGGCATCTCTAACTCACGGCACAGAGGAAGAGAGAGAAAATAGGCCTTTATTTAGGGGTGGGCCCGCAAGTATCGAAAGCCGCAGGAGCCGGTGTCACAGGAGGGTAACGAACGACGATGGACAGGGAACATCAACGCCCCAACCTCTAGCAGTCCCCTACCCAGCGTCGGGCGTTCGGCGGTGCGCCGGTAGGGGCAGGCAGGCGGAGGAAGGCGGGGTTTAAGCGCCGCACCCCTGTCACGTGACGGGACTATCATGGCGGCGGCTGGAGGCCTACCCGGCTCCCGGAAGCAGGCTGTGAGGGGCGGGTGCGCTGCTGGAACCCGAACCGGAGCCGGAGGTAGAGCGGCCAGGGTGGCCGGGCGGCCTGGAGCCGGACGTGTCCGGAGCGTCCCCGCAGACCGGGGCAGCAGGTGAGACGGGGTCTGGGCGAGGGGCAAGCGGGTGTGGCGGCACTGGGTAGGGGCTAGGGAGCGCAGGGGGCTGCCCGTGACCTGGAGGATGGGGAATGTGAGATACGCGCGCGTGACCGTGAAGGAACTTGAGAGGCCCGCGCGGGCGGGAGGGATGCCTGGGACAGATGACAACACATTGAGGGCAAAACGGGCTCCTCAGAGAGAATGGAAGGAAATAGAAGGAAGTATGCAGAAGCTGTCGTGGAAGAGGGCAGCAGCCCCTTAATTTGCGGGGCTGGGATTATTTAAGGGACTCCCTCTTTCATATGCCAGGCAAGGGTGGGGTGAATGCTCATCTTCTTCCCTCTCCTCTTACCCCTCCCTGCCCCACAGTGTCCTAGGAGACAGCTCTGGCGGGCCACTCCTCCCACCCACCCAACTCGTCCCTCCGGTCTGAGCTCTGGGGGAGTGGAGTTGAGGGGTGGGGAAGTGCAGTTGGCAGGGGGTAGGGTGGAGCTGCCTTCTGCTTAGACACCCAGCCCCTTGACAGTGCTGACTGGGCAAGAGATGTGACTTTGAAATCCCCTTCTTTCCCCAGGTCGTCCGGGGGCCCGCCATGCTGGTGACTGCCTACCTTGTCTTTGTGGTTCTCCTGGCCTCCTGCCTGGGATTGGAGCTGTCAAGATGCCAGGCCAAGCCCCCTGGAAGGGCCTGTAGCAATCCCTCCTTCCTTCGATTTCAGCTGGACTTCTATCAGGTCTACTTCCTGGCCCTGGCAGCTGACTGGCTTCAGGCCCCCTATCTCTATAAACTATATCAGCATTACCACTTCCTAGAGGGTCAAATTGCCATTCTCTATGTCTGTGGGCTTGCCTCCACAGTACTCTTTGGACTGGTGGCCTCCTCCCTTGTGGATTGGCTGGGTCGAAAGAAGTCTTGTGTCCTCTTCTCCCTCACTTACTCTCTATGCTGCTTAACCAAACTCTCTCAGGACTACTTTGTGTTGCTGGTGGGCCGAGCACTTGGTGGGCTGTCCACTGCCCTGCTCTTCTCTGCCTTCGAGGCCTGGTACATCCATGAGCACGTGGATCGGCATGACTTCCCTGCTGAGTGGATCCCAACTACCTTTGCCCGAGCCGCCTTCTGGAACCACGTGCTGGCTGTAGTGGCAGGTGTGGCAGCTGAGGCTGTGGCCTGCTGGATGGGGCTAGGGCCTGTAGCGCCCTTTGTGGTTGCCATCCCTCTCTTGGCTCTGGCTGGGGCCTTTGCCCTTCACAACTGGGGAGAGAACTATGATCGGCAGCGTGCCTTCTCAAGGACCTGTGCTGGGGGCCTGCGCTGCCTCCTGTCAGACCGCCGTGTACTGTTGCTAGGTACCATACAGGCCCTGTTTGAGAGTGTCATTTTCATCTTTGTTTTCCTCTGGACACCTGTGCTGGACCCACATGGGGCCCCACTGGGCATTATCTTCTCCAGCTTCATGGCAGCCAGCCTGCTTGGCTCTTCCTTGTATCGCATTGCTACCTCCAAGAGGTACCACCTTCAACCTATGCACCTACTCTCCCTTGCTGTCCTCATCGTGGTCTTCTCCCTCTTCATGTTGACTTTCTCCACCAACCCAGGCCAGGAGAGTCCAGTGGAGTCCTTCATCGCCTTCCTACTTATCGAATTGGCCTGTGGGCTGTACTTTCCAAGCATGAGCTTCCTGCGGAGAAAAGTGATCCCTGAGACAGAGCAAGCTGGTGTACTCAACTGGTTCCGGGTGCCCCTGCACTTACTGGCCTGTCTGGGACTCCTAGTCCTCCATGACAGTGATCGCAAAACAGGCACTCGGAACATGTTTAGCATCTGCTCCGCTGTCATGGTGATGGCTTTACTGGCAGTGGTGGGGCTCTTCACCGTGGTAAGGCACGATGCTGAACTACGAGTGCCTTCACCCACTGGGGAGCCCTATGCCCCTGAGCTCTAATCCTATTCCAGGACAAGGGGCCTGGGACAGACTCTTGAATCCCGCCTCTCCAGGATTTTGCATATCTCTCTGACTGACTGTGACTGTCTGGCCCTTCAGCGTGTCTTTGGGCCCCCTCCTGCCAGTGCTTTGGGTTGAGAAGCACGTGGGGATGATGGCCTGGAAAGAAGATGCCAAAAGTTACCTCTGTGTTGCTCCCTTTCCCCTTTCCCCTAAAAATAAACACTTTTAACCGATCATTGATTTGATTTACTCATCCTCACCTGAACCCACCTTAATAGTTTTTGGTGGGTGGGCAGCTGGAGGTTTTGAGGGTAGAGGTGGGGTTACCAGTGGAAAGTTTGCATTTCTAGCCTCTTCAAGACTCCAGCTTAGACTGAGGTATGGAATTACTTCTCTGCAGAAGTGGATGGGAAATACCCGAGGCTCCTAAGTCTTTCATATCTTGTTACCCTGGGAACAAACACCCTCCCCAGTTGCCAAGCAAAAACCTTGCTCTACATCCAAGGTGAGATGATCTCTGGAGCATGTGGAACGAAGATTCCAGGGGCTTGAGCTGCTTCTGTGACCACCCTTTGGGGCAAATCAAGGAACTTCCTACAGGAAGAAGGTTGCAGCTCAGCACATGCATGCTACCTACCTTCTACCTCTGTGGCTATGAATGCACCATTTGTCCAGCATCACCTGGGTCCATCAGGTTCTGTATCCTTGCATGAAATCTAAGTGAAGGGCTTCCAAAGGGAGAGAGTAGTGACTGGCCTAGGGACTGAGACATCTTGTCCGTACCTGACTCTCCCCACCCAGACTGAGGGTGAGTGAGCCATCAGGGCAGGAAACAGTACCAGTGGGAACACCAGTTCTGTGGGCCCCTCCCTGCCTCACCTCTGATGGTATCTGCCTTTCCTCCTCCCACCAACACCTGGGCTTCGCAGGGGAAGCAGAGCCAGCTTTAAGAAGGGTGGGGATGGAGGGAGTGTAGACTCAAAGGTGTGTCCTGGAATGTACTTGAGATGGGCATGGGGGACCCACTCTTCTGGAAAGGAATTGGCGACCTTTCCTTGGGTCTCAGACTACCCAGACAGGAGAAGGCAAGATGTTCCAAGACCTGCGAGTCCCAACCTGTGTGGAGAGATAGCATCAGCTACTACTGGAGGAATGCAGTGTGGATGGGCATCTGCAGGGTGAGGCTGAGGTGGAGGAAGAGTGGTGGTCTCAGGTCCCTGCTCAGAACAGAAAAAAAGACATGTTCTCCCACCGAGGCTGCAGGGAATAGAAGTTGAGGTTAAGTATGGAAAAAAACAGATACCTTTGTCTTCTCCCATCTTGAGGCTAAGATAGTCTGTTACAATAACTCCACTTCCTCTTTCTGCCCTCTTGAGCTAGACATAGATATATTTTATAGTTATTTGTAGACTTTCTGTCTCTTTTTATGGTACTATGATCTTGAGGACAGGATGAAGTTGTGTCTTATTTGCCTTTGTCTTCCCATATATGCACACAAGTAGGTACTTTGCCCATGACTATGTTCAATGAATGTCTGGAGAGGAAACGAGCTAGCTTACACCTGGCTTTTTAAGAGCTGCCCATTAGGCAGCTATTAGACTAAAATCTAGAGCCTAGTTAATGATTTGTTATTTTGGATGACAGTAATTATTTTCGATGTAAGTATGAGGGGGGCCCACATTTCAAAGTGATGGGGTAGAGGAGACAAATTAATGAGGTTCCTTTAACTCTGTCCCTGCTGAGCTTTCTTCAAAGGGGCTATTGGCAGATGGAGTGGGGAGGGTTCTTTCCTGTCAGACTCACAGGGTGTTAAGAGCCCAAAGGCATTTTAGAGATTTTCTATTTGGCTTTAAATATTTTTTAATTATTTTATTGAGCACCTACTATATGCCATGCATTGTATTACCAGGTTCTGGTGACTTTTTTATTCAAAAGCAAAATCCCCTTAAAGAAAGGGCATATAGCAAGTGAATGGCAATGCCAAGGCTAAACCTTGCCTCTTGCTGCCTGCTCAATGCCTCTTCTATGACATGTACTGCCTGTGTCCCCTGGGCCTTCACCTACTTTGCCTTTCCCTCTCTGGCCCTGCTCCCTCATCCCAAGCCCTGTCTTTGGAGAAAGGCAAGAGAGTGAGAGAATTCAGCCTTGGCCATCTGGTCCACTTTTGGGTTTCTGCGCATATGGGTCAAATGAAGGATTGGTTTAGCAGACGCACACTGCCTACAAAATGCTGCTCATGGTACTTAGCTAATAGGCAGCATAGGGAGCTGGTTAAAAGTGTGGAGCCAGAGCTTGACTGCCTAGGTTCAAATTCGTGCCTCAATTTCCTCATCTGAAAAATGATAGTATCATTTCTACTCCATAGGGCTCTTGTGAAGATTAAATGCATTACTGTATTTAAGAGCTTAGAATAGTACTTAGCCCACAGTGTAAGCATTAGATAAGTGTTTCCTTTTGTATTTTTTTTTTTTTAACTTTTTCAGTTCAGCTGAGCCCATCGGATTTGGGTGTGAGAATGAGTAGCTGAGGCTGTAATGAGGTGTAGAACTTTCCAACAAATCCCAGTGGCTGGGTGATTCCCAGCAGTGTTTATCTTTGGTGCTGGCCCAGATAGATATATCCAGCTATCTGAGAGGCCTTCGACTTTGGGGTATGTGAGCAACTGAGTAGGGTGTCAATATGTTCCACTTGAACTCATTTCCTCTTCCTCAAGCGGGAAGGTCAATTTGGTGTCAGACTTGATACACACCACCATCTTTCACTAAAGAGGCTCCTGATTTTCTGACTTTCCATCCAGCTGGACACATGATTATTTGATTTGGAGCTTTTAAATGATGTTGAGAGCAGAAACATCCCAAGAAACCAGGAGCCAAGGGACAAGAAGGCCAGAGGACTGGGGCATGAAGACAGTACTGGGTTCTGAGGCTTGGAGGACTACCTCTTCCTGGAAATTCAGTCCCTGCTCAGGGAGGAAAGGGGGCTGTTCCCAGCTAATGGCCATGGCCCTTTGGCTGGGACTAGGTTCTACTCTTCATTACTCTTCCCCTAAACCCAGTCTTGTGGTTGTCCTTGTCCCTTTTGTTATTTTTGCCACCACTTCCCCACAGAATCATAGAATAGAATTATAAAATAAACAAAAGTTTGTCATTCTTGGGATCAGAGCTAATGTTATAAAAATACTTCACATTTGCTTTAAGTTTTTTTACAATAAAAAATTTAAATGGGCTTATTGTAAATTTTTCAAATGCGAATACAGAAATACATATTTAATATGAACATGTAAGTGTAAATCTGTTTATATAATATTAAAATACATATATTATTGATATATAACTAAATTATAGATCTACATATAGAAATATAAGATGTAAAAAATGACAAGCTCCCTTAATCCCACTCTTCATACCACTGTTAAATGGTATGACTTAATTTTTTTAAATTAAAATTGAATCATACAATTCATGCTGTTCTGCAACTTGTTTTTACATAACACTATGTCTTGTTTTCCTCTTTAAAACAGTTAAAATCCACAGGAAGACTATAATAATCACTTGTGTATCTTTTTATATCATCTTTATATGTCATTATATGTAGGACATGCTTTTTAATGGCTGCAAAGCATTGTTAGGACCTTTGGAAAGCATTTCAAGGCTATTTGAGGCTGGCAGAACCCTTGGGAGGCAGTGAGGCTTGATGTTGCTATCCCCATTTCACAGATTAGCAATAAATTGAGCTGGGACTAGAACTCGGCTTCTCTGTCCAGACTCACATTCAAAGCTCTCTCTACCATCCTGTGCTGTCTCTTTATAAACTTAGAATTCAGGGGAGGAATTGAATTATGTGACTCAGGTTCATATTGGTCAGCATTTATTGATCTCTTGAATTTCCTACTTGTAAGAAGTAGAAGAGGAATAAAAAAGGGCAAGTTCTCTGCCCTTGAGACACTTAGAATCAAGTAGATAAAATAAATACACTGGAAAAAATTCCTAGCACCCTTGCTGTACTACATGTAAATGAGCACTGATTGCTAAGATGTAAGCAAGAGGAACTGAGTACTGGGGGAATGATGTATTCATGATTTATGAATACCTCCTCTCTCCTGGGTCACTTACCCTACAAGAGGTATGTGTGTAATGTCTATAACACAGCACCTGCGTTAATATTACCATTCCAATGCTGAGATTCTTTGGAGATGTCGCTCTTGTTTTAAATAGTCTTGTCTACTAGATTCTCAGCTCATAAAAGAGGTTGATGACAAAGAAAGACGATGATAGAGAAGGATGAATTATCCAATAGCGCTCATCAGGAAAAAGCTAACTGGAAGACAAGAGTTTTGAATTCTTTGGTGGAGGAAGGAAAGAGAAGCAGATCCAACTGAATCTGAGTTTGGGGAAGTAGTTAGAATTTACCAAACATTAGTCATTAAAAACTATGAAATATCCCGGTGAATAAATTTTCCTAGTTCTTTCCGTCACTCACAACCCCCATTCCACCCGCCAACCTCCATCCCCCATCAAAGAGCGCTAGATCCTCTGTCTTCCTCATACAATCCAATTGATGGAAGGAGCAAGGCTGGAAGGTAGAGAGAGCTAGAAGTCCCCATGGTATTCATGTCAGTGTCCCCAACAAAGTATATTTTAAAAGAATTCCATGAAAAGCTATGCCCTTTTTTCCTAGTAAGCTAAACTTCGTGAATTTCCAAGTAAGTTTTTGTTGTCCAGCCTATCTCTCTTCTCTTGAAATTTAAACTTACTGAGCTCTGAAGATAAAGGGGAGAAGGAGGCATGCGGCTGGCCTTCCTGATAGCTACTACGCGACGGGTAGCGAGGAACTTCACCTTGACTGGAAAAGGTGGGAAAACTCGCGCCCCCAAGAGGCCATGACGCCCAGAGCAGCCGGACCCTGCTGTCCAACGTCACGTGACGACGCAGCTCAGCGGGTAAACTACAACTCCCAGTATGCCGCGCGGTCCGCCAGCGTTACGCAGCTCTCGCTGATTGGTCGCTGTAGATATTTGAAAGGAGGGGCTGGCGCGTAAACGAAGGTTACATTTGGATCTTTGCGGAGAACTTGGTCTGGCCGGTAAGTCCTAGACTTGGGAAGGTGGGGAACTCCGGGGCTAAGGCCCGGTTTGACTCATGAGCATGTATACGCAATGAGGCGAATGGGGTCCCCAAAGCTGACCTGAGAAGAGGCGGGGCGGCTCTGCCAGGCAGGGTCGGGAGACCTCAGGACGTCCTGGTAGGCGCTGAACAGCTCGATGCAGGCCTCCGGTATGGGAGACTGGAATGGGTAATGAGGCCAGGGATCGGCCCGGAGGAAGGATAAGGGAAAGCGTCTATTTATAACGGGAGCCCGACGTCCTAGCGTGGGCTTTTTCCCATAACATTTTGACGAGATTTTTTGCCTCCTTTTCCCACGGCCTTCAAGCCCTTCACCCGCCCTTCATTTAACCCCATTACGAATCTTCTTTGCCGTCTCTCATCTGTTTCCTTTCCCCTAGCCCTCGGCGCCATGAGGAACTTCAAAGGAGTCAACTTTGGGACTCTGCTAAGCAACCCGAAGGAGGCTGAAGAGTTGTTGCCTGACTTGAAGGTTGGGGATGTTGTTTGGCTTTGAATGTACCTGGCTTTGTTTTGGGTTTTTTGGGTTTTTGGGTTTTTTTGTTTGTTTGTTTGTTTGTTTGTTTGTTTGTCTTATTTGAAGAGACAGATTAGTAAATCTGAGCAACCCCATTTCCAGTTCCTCTCCCTATCTCTTTCCCTCTTTTGGTATCTCCATTCATATCTTCCTCTTCTCCTAGGAATTCCTGTCCAAGCTTCCAGCTGGTTCTTCCAGCTGCCGATTTGATGCTGAGAGGAGACAAGCTTGTGATACCATCCTGAGGGCTTGCAACCAGCAGCTGACTGCCAAGCTGGCTTGCCATAGGCACCTAGGGAGCCTGCTGGAGCTGGCAGAACTGGCTTGCGATGGCTACTTGGCATCCAACCCCCAGTGCCCACCCCTCTACCTGGAACGAATTCTCTTCATCTTTCTGCGGAATGTTGCTGCACAGGGAATCCCAGAGGCCACACTCCGACTTGCTCGGCCCCTTCATGCCTGCTTGGTGCAGTGTTCTCCCCAAGCTGCTCCCCAGGACTATGAGGCTGTGGCTCGGGGCAGCTTTTCTCTGCTTTGGAAGGGGGCAGAAGGTCTGGTGGAGCAGCGAGCTGCATACTCAACTCGACTGAAGGCCTTGAGCTTTCTAGTACTCTTGGAGGATGAAAGTACCCCTTGTGAGGTTCCCCATTTTGCTTCTCCAACAGCTTGTCGAGTGGTAGCTGCCCATCAGCTCTTTGATGCCAGTGGGCATGGTCTGAATGAAGCAGATGCTGATTTCCTAGATGACCAACTCTCCAGGCATGTGATCAGAGCCTTGGTAGGTGAGGGAGGAGACTCTCCTGGTCTCTCTCCCCAGAAGGCCCTTTGTCTCTTGGAACTCACCGTGGAACATTGCCGTCGCCTCTGCTGGAGCCGCCTCTACACCAAGGCCACCAGGGCAGTAGAGAAAGCCCAAGATTACCTAAGGAAAACCAATCTGGCCCCCAGCCTCCAGCTGTGCCAGCTGGGGATTAAATTGCTGCAGGTCCAGGAAGGAGGACCCCACGCAGTGGCCAAGCTTCTAATCAAGGCATCAGCTCTCCTGAACAGCAGTATGGAGGCACCATTGCCCCCACTGCGGGCATTGTATGACAGCTGCCAGTTCTTCCTCTCAGGCCTGGAGCGGGGCACCAAGAGGCGCTATGGACCTGATGCTATTCGGGGCCTCTTTGCTTTTCTTGGCGGGTACTACACCCTCATTCAGCAGCTACAGGATGGTGTGAGTTAAGGACCTAGAGGTAGGGTGGGAATGTGGTTCTGTGGACTATCAGGCTAGGGTCTTTGGTAAGATCTGGAAGCCCTGCCTCCCTCCTTGGTAAGGTGCTCTCTAGACAATGCCTGACCAGCCAGCAAGCAGCCTAGTCTATCCTGAAAGGGCAGTGGCCCCTCCTGATGTCCTTCCTACACCCTGGGCTGCCTCAGTTCTCCAGGACTCTGTCCCTCAAACTAACCTTCCCCTTACTTCCTCAGGTCTTTGCGGACTCCTCCAAGCAGTACCAGTCTTTGGTTCAGATGCATTTTCAGGGACTTCACCTCTACACTGTGGTGGTTTATGACTTTGCCCAAGGCTGTCAGGTACTGTCTGGGAATCAAAAATCCTGGACATGTCCTAGGGTAACGGTTTGCTCCACTACCCTCAGTAGAGCTTTGGGGTTGCTTTGGCTTTGGGTATGGGGTGGGGCGAATGTCACCTTGGACCTATTATGTCTCCTCACCCTCAAGCCATTTTTGTCCCTTCAGGTAACTGATTTGGCTGACTTAGCCCAGCTGGTGGAAAGTTGCAAATCTACTGTTGTCTGGATGCTGGAGGCCTTACAGGGCCTGTCAGGCCGAGAGCTGACTGACTACCTGGGGATGACTGGTTAGTGCCTTGGGGCCCAGATATAGGGTTCTTGGGAGGGTCGTCACTCATTAGGCAGGCAAATAGCACTTGCTGGATGGTTTTGACCATTGTGGGGTCTCCTTATGGTTTAAGGAGCCAGTGAAAAAGATGTTTATAAGTATCAATTACTCTATATTTAACAGCAGAAGAGAAGTGATGGTGATGAGGCTAACTTACAATAGCAGACACAAATTTTTCTCGTTGACTTTGAAATCTCATTTGGTAATTTGTTTCATGAAAACATTTGTACCCGATATGCAACTTTATGACCTTTCTATACATTTAAACTTTAAAGACCATTTATAACTTAAATTTTTAAAAACCAGTTAACACATTCATATGGTTCACTACATGAAAGGGCATGTAGTGAAAAGCCTCTTCTAATCCTAATCACCCAAGTTCCCCTCTACAGAGGTAACTAATATCAATTTCTTATGTATTCTTCTAGAGATACACTATGTTTCTATAAACCAACAAGCACATATACTTCTCCCCACCCTTTTTATTGAAATATGCATACAGAAAAATACTAAGATCATAAGTGTACAGCTTGATGGATTGTTTTACAAAGTGAACATAGTTTGTAACCACCATCTAGGTCAAGTAACAGCATGACTTAGATCCTGGAAAACCCTTCCTTGTACCCGCTTCTAGTTACTACCCCCAATAGCAACCACTATCTTACCAGCATAGATAAGTTTTACCTATTTTTATATTTTATAATAAATCGTCCCATTTTACGAAAAGCATGGCCCTTTGAATAATATAAACCTAATGGGTTCAGCACTGGAAGGTTTACTTGTCATGTTTATGTTTTCAGTGGTCGAACCTAGCCAAGATGAAAATATCACCAGGAGTCATAAGAATTAATATGAAAATTCTTCCCACAGAGTATTGAAGACTGACTTCATTTTATCTCAACCATCTATGTTGATATCCAAGAAGCTGTATAAACTAGGATTTAAGAAAGTTTTATTCATTCAACAAATAATTTATTGAGTATCTACTATGTGCTAAGCACTCTTCTGAGTATTTGGATGTTGTCAGTAAACAAAACGAATATTCCTGTCCTCATGGAGCCACATCCTGGTTGGGGGAGAAAGATAATAATAGAATAATTGATTATCAACATGTTAGAAAGCGATAAGTATGTGGGAAAGGAAAAGTAGAGCAGGATAAGAAAGAGAATTAGGAGTTCAGGGTGTGGTAAGGGGGTCAAGTTACCATTTAAAACAACAGGGTGGTCAGGATAGGCCTCATTGAAAGAGTGACATAAGCGAAACTTGGAGGATGTGAGGGAATTGGCTATGTAGACACCTGAGAAAGTACATCCCTGGCAGAGGAAAGAGCCAGTGCCAAGGCCTTAAGGTAGGAGAGGATCTGGTGTGTTCAAGGAATATCAGGGAGGCTATGTGGCTTTGGCAGAATGAGGGAAGGAGAGAAAGGTAAATGACAGGCCAGAGTGTTCCCTTAACATGCTTACCTTTGAAGCAAGATGAAGACAGAGATTGGCATGTGAGGAGAGATAAACCCTGTGTGGGAATGAGGACTCAGCTCTTGTAAAATGAGTGCAGAGGGGCTGGTTGGTGTGTGATTGTCTTACTGGAATGGAGGGCGTGGGCTGACTTAAAGCAGGAAGGGGAGCGCTGCCCCTTTCTCATTCCCTAGCAACAGGAATTCCTGTCTGATTTGGAAGCTGCTGAGCTGACCGCAGGTTGAGCTTTCTACTGCCTCCTATAGGAGAGGGCAGTGGGAACTATTCCTGTGGTCAACTGTCCTTTCTCTCCCCTGCAGCCTCTTACACCAGTAACTTGGCCTACAGTTTCTATAGTCACAAGCTCTATGCCGAGGCCTGTGCCATCTCTGAGCCCCTCTGTCAGCACCTGGGCTTGGTGAAGCCAGGCACCCATCCTGAGGTGCCTCCTGAGAAGGTATGAGGGCAGGAAGGGAGGTTATATTGGGGGAAGGAAGAGGCTTGAGTAGCATGAAAGGGCTTGGCCAGGACCCTGCCTTGGAATAAGGTGTTAGGAGCTGCACGTTGGCACCATACCTGGGGCAGTGTTTCCCAAACCTCATTTGTACTGTTATTTACTTATTATTTTGATTGATTCACTTTTTATATTTAACTTTGACCCAAGCCAGTGGATCTCAACCTGGCTGCATGTTAGAATCACCTAAGTAAACTTTTAAAAAAATTCTAATGCTTGCCCTTAGCTAATTGCATCAAATTGCATCAGAATCTCTGGCACTGGAGCCCAGGTATCTGGATATTTAAAGTGTTCCCCCGAGTGATCCTTTGGGCAACCAGAGTGAGAACTACTGTCTTAAAGCAAGAATACCCATGAAATGAGGGGTTGGCTGGATTGGCGGGCAAGGTGGGTCATAAAGGGCCTTGGGTTTCATCGTGAGGGAAGTTGATGAACCTCTAATGGATTTACATGAAGACATAATAGCAGATTGGCATTTTGAATTTCTCTGGCATCACTGTGGTGAATGAATAGATTGCAAGGACA
Organism: Pteropus vampyrus; assembly: GCF_000151845.1. NCBI lineage: Eukaryota > Metazoa > Chordata > Mammalia > Chiroptera > Pteropodidae > Pteropus > Pteropus vampyrus. The sequence goes on along the minus strand of NW_011889057.1, from coordinate 2,649,139 downwards.
ACACTGGGTACCCAGTCTGCCCTAGTAGCCTAGACAGAAAAGGATTGGTTTCTGAACTGAAGTGGCTTTACAAGGGATAGAAAGAACTGATGGGAATAAGAAGTCAAGGATTAACCTAATAAATGACTGGAGGGAGAAGAGTCAAAGATGGTCTTATGTTTCTGACTTAGGCAGTTTGTTGAGAGAAGGATTACAGGAGGAGGAGTAAGTTTTCAAGGGTGTGGATGATGAATATATAGGTAGAACAGATGGAAGCCTCAGGCTGAGAGCACCCAAGGTATTTAGTTCTTACGTGTATGCTACCTTGGGGTAGGGATCATAGCCAGAGGGCCCCCACCACAGGTGGTATTTGTACCTGTGCATACCTGTCCTCTTTCACTGTACAGATTCATTGGTTCCCCTTTCCAGTCTGATCTGTTCTCTTTCTCTGGTCAGTTACACAGGTGCTTCCGGCTGCATGTAGAGAGTTTAAAGAAACTGGGTAAACAGGCACAGGGCTGCAAGATGGTGACTTTGTGGCTGGCAGCGCTGCAGCCCTGTGACCCCAAATACATGGCTGAGCCAGTCACGTTCTGGGTCCGGGTCAAGATAGATGCTGCCAGAGCTGGAGACAAGGAACTACAGCTGAGGTGAGTTAGCAGGAAATGGGACAACCATGTTTGCCCAATGGCTAAGGATGGCTTTTTGTACTCTTGGTCATGTTCATCCTTATGTCTGTAAAAGGCACTGATTCTCTCGTCATTCACTGAGTGCCTACTGAGTGCCAGCCACTCTGCTGGATACTGGGGGAACAGTGGCAACAGGCAGTGTTCTTGCTTTCACAACTGGAAACTTACTAGCTCTCAGCAAGCCAAGGCTGGGACTCCTTGGCATGAGGCGGAGGCTTCTTGCTTCACGGTCACCCAGTCTGAGCCTGCTTTCTCTCAGGACTCTGCGAGACAACCTGAGCAGCTGGGACCCAGAGACCCTGGCCCTCCTGCTCAGGGAAGAGCTGCAGGCCTACAAGGCAGTGCGGGCCGATACAGGGCAGGAACGGTTCAACGTCATCTGTGACCTGCTGGAGCTGACCCCTGAGGAGACACCAGCCGGGGCCTGGGCTCGAGCCACCCACTTGGTGGAACTGGCTCAGGTGCTCTGCTACCATGACTTTGCCCAGCAGACTGACTGGTAAGGAGGAAAGGCGGGAGTCCACTCTTGCTTCTTGTCCTAGATCCTCTGACCCTTTGTGGAGCCTATTTCCCTCTCTCCATCCCTGAGTACCCACTTCTGTTTGTGGCTAAGGGAGCTCATTCAAAGAATGAGACCAGCTGTTCTGTAGAAGGCCCCGCTTAAGTGCATCTTTTCCCTACAGCTCTGCCCTGGATGCTATCCGGGAAGCCTTGCAGCTTCTGGAGTCTGTGAAGCCTGAGGCTCAGGCTGAGGATCAGCTCCTGGATGATAAAGCACAAGCCCTGCTGTGGCTTTACATCTGTACCCTGGAGACCAAAATGCGGGAAGTGAGTATGGCTGCTGTGGGGCTGAGCAGCACTGGATACAGGAATTGTTCTCCCTGGACCCCCAGTAAGCTGGCACCAGCCTTGTTTTTGACCCTGATCTCCCCATCCCAGGGTATCGAGCGGGATCGGAAAGCCCAGGCCCCTAGTAACCTGGAGGAATTTGAAGTCAATGACCTGAACTATGAAGATAAACTCCAGGAAGATCGTTTCCTATACAGTAACATTGCCTTCAATCTGGCTGCAGATGCTGGTGAGGGCATAGTATGGTGGTACAGTCTCTATGGTGCCCTGAGAACCAAATGGGGACCCCAGGTGTGGGAGAGACTGGCCCTGTAGGCTGTAAAGTGGGTGGGCACAAAGAGTAGAGGGTGTTATGGAGAAGGTGGCGTTCTTCCCAAGTGGTCCTTGCTGAGAGAATAGCTGGTCCCTTTCTTCTGACTTATAGCTCTGTCCAAATGCCTGGACCAAGCCCTGGCCCTGTGGAAGGAGGTGCTTACAAAGGAGCAGGCTCCCGCTTTGCGGTGTCTCCAGCAGACAGCAGCCTCACTGCAGATCCTAGCAGCCCTCTATCAGCTGGTGGCAAAGGTAAAGGGGAAGGACATTGACGCAGACCAGAAACCCAGCACCTTTACCTTCTTTGGACTGTGTACCTCCTGGGAAGCCAAGTAACCCAGTGTGGGCTCTATCATCAGCCTCTTGAGTTTAAATCCAAGCTCCATCATTTATTAGTACTTGGTCTTAGGCAAGTTTCTTAATCTAAGACCAAGTTTCTTTATCTCTAAAATGAAGGTAATAATAATACTACCTCATCGCATTGTCAGCATATGATGAAATAATGCATGGAAGATGTGCACAAAAACAGTATACTCAAATATGAACCATAATTATTATATTAATTATTAGATAATTTGAAACCTGTGTACTCAGAAAAATACATAAATGCCTATAGACGTATTTCTGCATGCAATTTCAGGGTGTTTTGCAGACTCCCTAAAGCTCTTCCCTGGATTCCACATTAGAAACCTGGACCTCACATTAGGAACCTCAGAAAAAGAACATTGCACATAAAAGTTTTTTGTTACTGTGGGCTGTTAGGCTGTATTTCTAGCACAAGGAGCCTGGGAAGCTACCTCAGCCCTTGATTTTGAGTCTTGGCTCTACCACATACCTATTATGTAAACTTAGGCAACATAACCTATGTGATTCTTAGTTTCCTCATCTATAAAATTGGGATTAGAGTTGCTATGAAGATAAAATGAGTTAATGCATGTAAACCTCTTGGCACAGTGCCTGGCACATAGCAAGTACTCAGTAAATCCTGGCAGTTGATGACAAGCATCTGGAGTTTCAAACATAAGGGAGCAGGATGGTTTGCAGGCTCCCTGAGGATGGCTAATGGTTGCTCTGTTTGGGTAGCCACATTCCAGCAGGCCCTGAAATTAGACCAAGATCCCAAAGGGCTGGGGAGCAGTGGGTAGAAATGAAGGCTTGAGAAGAGCTAGGTAAACTTCTGCTTCTGGCCAACCAGCCCCTGCAGGCTCTGGATGTCCTCCTGCTCGTACGGATTGTCTCCCAGAGACTGGAGGACCACGCAAAGGCAGCTGGCTCCTCCTGCCATGTCACCCAGCTCCTCCTGACACTCGGCTGTCCCAGCTATGCCCAGGTGAGTGCCCAGCCAGCCTGGCCTGGGAGGCTACAGAGGGGAATCTGGCTATAGTGACACTTCTTTGAGAAGATAGCATACTGAAGGCGCAGCTTCTCTGCCTTTACTGCCATATTTGGCTAGAAGATCGTAAAGTGTGAAGTGGTTGAGAGGCAGATATGGGACAAGGCGGTGTCTTTCTCCTCACTGCAAAACCCGTTGTTCATTAAGTCTTACAAATTCTGCACCAGGAATATGCCACTAATCCTGTATTACCCATCCATTTCTGTTGTCCTAGTTGTTGATTCTTCACTCACTTTAGCTGGTCTTGCCTCCGGTTTCTTTTCTACTGTCTTCTAACCACTACTAGTGTGGTCTTTTTAGGCACAGATCTGATCTTATCTCTTGCCTGCTTAAAGGACTTCACTGGCTTCTCCATGTCCAGACCCTTTACTTTGTATTGCATACCTTCTATATTATCCTTTAAGTCCTTCTGCTTAAAGGACTTCACTGGCTTCTCCATGTCCAGACCCTTTACTTTGTATTGCATACCTTCTATATTATTCTGGTTCATACTTTTTCTCATTGCCCCCTACCATGAGCCTTATGCCAATCTGTCCCGGTTACCTTATATTCCTCTCTGTTTTTGGTTGTGTTAGTTCCTCCACCCTAAATACACCTTCTCCAACCCCCTTCCCTTTTTTTATTCAGAAAACCTGTACTTTCTTTTCAAGGCCTAGCTCAATTGTCCCCTTCTTCATAAAGCATTTTATATGTCCTCTTCTTCAAAGGCAGAATTAACCACTTTCTCAAAGTCCCCATAGCACTAATGGTGTTGTATCATGATCACATAGGTATGCCTGCACCCCCACTGCATTGCAAGCTGTTGGTTGGAAGGTCCTGCTCACTCCTTGCTCAACTTTGTCTTTCTAGCATAGTGATTAACCGAAAGGTACTCAGTATTTTAGTGAGTGAATGAATAACTCCTATGTAGATTATAATATTTGAAATATTTAATTGAACGTGTTTGGCATCTCACTAGTGCCTTAATCCACTTTAATTTGAAGAGTCTGGTTGCCTCTCCTCACCAGCATGCTCACACACCCCCTGACTGCTTCCTCAGTTACACCTGGAAGAGGCAGAATCAACTCTGAAGTTTGTGGATCATACCACTGACACATACCTGCTCCTTTCCTTGACCTGTGACCTACTGAGAAGTCAACTCTGCTATGCTTACCACAAGGTATTTCTCACTTTCTTATACCCAAAGATCTCGGGTATTGGAAGAATTTTAGAATTTTCTAGGTATTTGTCTGGGTTTTGAGATTTCCCTGGAGCTAAGAATATTCCTGACTCTGAGAAGCAGTGCTATTTCGTAGCCTTGCCCTTCAATGAATTGTTCACCAGTGTTCTTCTAGTAGAGATACTTTCCTTTTCATTCTTCAAGGGCAAGGGGGAAAGTCTCCCTGAATAGAAACTGGGACAACACTGAAGTTTTAGACTGGAAATCCAGTGGATCCAAAAGCCCTGAGTTTTCTCACAAACTAATTGTGTGACTTAGCCAAGTCTTATGCCCTCTCATGCTCTAGTTTTCTCTACAGCTTTATCATTCTTAAAAGCAGGGGATTGGGCCAGATGATCTCCAGGGGCATCTCAAGCTCTGAATTGCCAATCTGACTCACTGCTCTCCTCTGGACCCTTCTTCCAGGTGACGGAGGGTGCCTCTCTATTGCTGTCTGTGCTTCAGGACCCTGCCCTCCAGAGGTCATCCAAGGCCTGGTACTTGCTGCGTGTCCAAGCTCTGCAGCTGGTGGCAGTCTACCTTAGCCTCTCATCAGACAGCCTCTCAGCCTCCCTGTGGGAGCAGCTCTGTGCTCAAGGTAAAAGAATAGAGTAGATGGCCCTCCTTGGTTGATGTGTGTGATTTGTCTGCTCTCAGCTTTTCTCAGCCCTTGTCCCCTCTGTTGTCCAACTGTGAATGAGCCTACCTGGAAGCTGCACAGGGTAGTCCTGGGATAGCAAATGAGTTTGTTTGCTGGCTGACTAATTGTTTGCCTAGTAACTGCCTGGAATACTATACCAAAAGAATTCTGAGACCCCATGTGGTCTCAGGGGGAAAGAGTTCTCTAACTAATTAGCTCTGTTTGCCTTAGGTGCAGAAGGAAAAGAATAGAAGCATTATTTGCATTTGCTATCTTAGTAGTTGAAGGTGGTGGAAGTTCTGACTACATCATCTCTCTTCTTGTCCTCCCCTCCCTCACCTGCACAGGCTGGCAGACACCTGAAATAGCACTCATTGACTCCCATAAGCTCCTCCGAAGCATCATTCTCCTGCTCATGGGCAGCGATGTGCTCTCAATTCAAAAAGCAGCTGTGGAGACACCTTTTCTGGATTATGGTGAGTCTGAGGAGGAGAGCAAGGCCCTGTAGGAATGAACAGCCTAGATAGTGGGGTTGGCAGTTTTGTCTCCAGAGGATCCAGGCTATAACTGAGTGATGATGGTCTTGTCTCTCTCCTTTGCTACAGGTGAAAATCTGGTACAAAAATGGCAGGTGCTTGCAGAGGTGCTAAGCTGCTCAGAGAAGCTGGTCTCCCGCCTGGGCTACTTAGGTAGTGTGAGCGAAGCCAAGGCCTTTTGCTTGGAGGCCCTGAAACTTACAACAAAGTTACAGATACCACGCCAGTGAGTACATGGCCCAAGAGGATGCCAGTTCCATAACCTAAGTGCCCGTACCCTTGCCCATGAGCTCCCAAACAATTCCACAGATTAATATGTTTGGAGGGGTTGATAAAAGAATGCATTCTATAGCTAAATAAGTGGAAAATGCTCAGTTAATCAAGGTTAGACATTTTTATTTACTATAGGACTTCTCATGTCCTCCAATATGCCAGTACACATTATAAATCTCCAGAAAGGAAGATCCAACATACAGTATTTTCCCTAAATCCCTTTTTTTGAGGAATGCTGTTTTGGAAATCCCGTCCTCATGCACAGGATGAGTTTGTTTAAGAGGGCAGTGTAGAGGATCTTCCCCAGGGAGCTGTGAAATCAGCTTTAGGAAGTAAAGGCCTTTTGGAGGCTGGAAAAGACTGATGGCTCTGCTTGAGAAAGGTGAAGACTCTCCAGGATCAAAAGGATTTCACTAATTTGTTGTCGTCTCTCCCAACAAGGTGTGCCCTGTTCCTGGTGCTGAAGGGGGAGCTGGAGCTGGCACGCAATGATATCGACCTCTGTCAGTCAGACCTGAGACAGGTTCTCTTCTTGCTTGAGTCTTGCACGGGTGAGCACCCATGCCCCTGTGCCCATGGGCAGTGGCGAAAGTGACACATATAGTATATAACATATCTGTATATGTCAAGATTTGGTTCCCTTCTAAATCAGAGATTTATTTCTGATCCCAGGTCAAAGCTCCCTTTACTTCACTCGGACCATTGATATCCCTCCTTCAGCTAACCTGTCCAGGACTAAACCTACTTGATTCCAGTTATCAGCGTTGTCTGATACATTTTAGCTATTTAAATTTAAATTAAATAAAATTTAAAATTGAGTTCCTTACTAACTCGCCACATTTTACATATGCAGTAGCCACATGTGGCTAGTGGCTATTGTATTCGGCAGCACAGTTGGAGTTTCCTCAGGAGGCTTAAGCTAATAACATTTTATTTATGGTGCATTTTTTCTTACCAACCATTTTTGCCTCTAGTATTTCATTTGACCCAGACAAAACCCCAGAAAGTCAAGTGTGAACAAAGATTTTTTTTTCATCTGTAAAATGAGAAAGTTGAGAAATTCAATGTTTTGGACCAGAATCATGGGGCTAGTCAGGGACAGAAGCCAGGATCAAGACTTGGGCCTCCCGGTACCAGCCTTCTTTCCTGAACCGTGCAGCTTTCTGAGGTGCACATATAGGGGCTTTGTGGGCTGTGTTGGTCCATTGTTGGAAGTGAAAAAGACATTAGGGATTTTATTGAAAAAATAAGCCATTCTAATATGTAGTATGTTAGTACGGTAATATATATGAGTAATTAGTGAGTAAATAACACATATTAGAGAGTTAGGCCCTGGAGTAGGTCAGGAAGTACTCGGTATCATTTCTCCCAGTTTTGTAAATCTTGTTCCGCTTTCTTCTTAGAGTTTTGTGGACTAGCCCAGCACCCGGACTCTGTGAAGAAGGTCCACTTGCAGAAGGGGCAGCAGCAAGCCCAAGTCCCCTGTCCTCCAGAGCTCCCAGAGGAGGAAGTCTTCCTAAGAGGCCCTGTTCTGGAGCTGGTAGCCACTGTGGCCAAGGAGCCTGGCCCCATAGCGCCTTCTACTAACTCCTCCCCAATCCTGAAAACAAAGCCCCAGCCCAGCCCTGGCTTCCTGACCCATTTGCCCACCTGTGACTGCTCGCTCTGTGCCAGCCCTGTCCTCTCAGCAGTCTGTCTACGATGGGTGTTGGTCACAGCGGGGGTGAGACTGGCCATGGGCCATCAGGCTCAGAGTCTGGATCTTTTGCAAGTCGTGCTAAAGGGTTGCCCTGCAGCCACTGAGCGCCTCACCCAAGCTCTACAGGCTTCCCTGAATCACAAAGCACCCCCCTCCCCAATCCCGAGCCTCTTTGATGAGATCTTGGCTCAGGCATACACACAACTGGCACAGGAGGGGCTGAATGAGTCATCAAACAAGAACCTGGAGAAGGTCCTGGAGTCAGGGCTAAAGTTTGTAGCAGCACGGATACCCTACCTGGAGCCCTGGCGAGCCAACCTGCTCTTGATTCAGGCCCTTGCAAAGCTGGCTGGACACAGCTGCTGCACTACCCAACTTTTTGCAAGCTCCTGGGGCTGGCAGCAGCCATCAGTAAAGACCCCACCAGGCTCAGAGCCCTCTAAGCTTCGGAGCCAAAAACATTCTGGACGAGGGCGCCAGCAGGTGGTCTCTGCTACCCTGCCCCTTCATAATACCTCTCGGAAAGGTCTGAAAGGTCTGGAAGGTGGAGGACCACCCTGTACACCTAAGCCCTCTGGCAGGCTTAGGCTGGCCAGCCCTCGTGTCCCTTTCACTGTGTTTGAGGATGCCTCTCCTACACAGAACAAGCCTGAAATTCCCAAGGCCCCCAGGGTACAACAGAGGGTCCAGACCCGCCTGAAGGTGAGGTATGACTGTGGCCAGTTGGTGTTGATGTCGGGTGGGGGTGGTCCCGAAGTAGAGTTCTGCAGAGCAGATGTCTATGGAATAGCTTCTCAGGGCTTGGTGGGACATTAGCTCTCCTGTTACCCGCAGGATCCCTACATCTTCCACACCAAGACCAAGTTCCAAGTCTACATTTGTTTCAGAGAGAAGGCACTTTGCTTAACTCTGGATTTCTTTCCCCTTTCATCCTTCCTCCTTATCTTCTAGTGCCTTCTCTCCCTCCTTCCACACCCAGGAGTTTCTGCCCTTGATTGAATGTGGCAGTATATGTGGGAAGTTAATTCTTAAATTTCTCCCAAAGGCCTATGTGTTGGTGCCTCTACCACGCCACCTGCTGTCAAATGATGTCACTAAAGGCTCGTTGGCCCTTCTTTTCCCACCCATCCCAGGTGAACTTTAGTGATGACAGTGACTTGGAAGACCCAGTTGAGGCACGGCTTTCAGAGGGGCCCAAGAGACGGGGCATTGCTTCCCGGGGCCGAGGCCGGGGCCAGACTAGGAAAGGCCCGAGCTTGAAGACTGATACAGTGGCTGTCCCAGGTAGTGCCCTTGGGCCCTCTGGCCTCAGTGGCAGGAGCCGGAGGGCCAAGAAGGTTGTGTCAAGACATTGTGAGGAGCTGGGTCCCGAGATTATGAGGACCATCCCTGAGGAGTCGCTGACTGACGACCAGATGGAAATGAGCTTTGAGATCCTCAGGGGCTCTGATGGGAAAGACTCAGCCTCAGGTATGATGGCAGGGGTGGGAGATAGAAGGTGCATATGTTTTAGGGGGCTGCCATGGGACCCAAACAAGAAATAACTGGTGCCAAAGACAGTACTGAAAGAACTTCTGCTGGCTCTGGACTGGATCCTAGAAGGGAGAACAAAAGGGATAGCAGGAGAAGGATGCTCCATGGAAAAGTCATGTTCTCTCCCTAGGTGGGAAGACATCAGCTCCAGAGCGTGACACAGCCATAGGAGAATGTGAGGTGTTGAGACGGGATTCCAGCAAATTGGAGCTGCCCCTCCTGTGCCCAGATAAGGAGAAAGACAAGGATCTTGGTCCTCGGCTCCGATGCCGTTCAGCCTCTGTAGCCATTGGTGAGGTCTGGTCACTTGGAAAGGGCTGAGGTTCTAGGTCTCTTGATCCCAATGCTTTTCCAGTCTGTCTTTGGTTCTGGCTTTGGATCCGCACCTGGATCCAGCAGCCTTTGAACCTGGGTTTGAATTCTAGCACTCTCTACTACCTGTGTGCAAGTCACTCAGCCTTTCTGAGCTTCTACTGATTTAACCGTAAAGCGGGGTTTGGAGAGGATGGGGTGAGTTGATGCATGTAAGGTATGTGACACCCTACTTGGCACATTGCCCTTTGTAAATGGTAGCTGCTACTTTCCAATTGGGAGATGATATAGAGACTCTTTCTTGGCAAGTTCCTATCAGCTGGGAAGTATAGCAAGTGTCTTGACTTTTCTCTAGGTGTCTCTAACCTGGATTCCATCCGTGACTCACTGAGTGTTGCTTTCCGTGGGATCAGTCACTGCCCTCCTAGTGGGCTCTATGCTCACCTCTGCCGCCTCCTGGCCTTGTGCCTGGGCCACCAGGATCCCTATGCCACTGCCTACCTCGTCACTGAATCTGTCTCCATCACCTGTCGCCACCAGCTGCTCACCCACCTCCACAGGCAGCTCAGGTGAGTTCCCACCATCCATAAGGCAGACTGCAGGAGGGTCCAGACTTTGAAGGAGGGATAACTCACCCCTACTTGTGTTGCCTGCAGCAAGGTCCAGAAGCACCGAGGATCACTTGAAATTGCAGACCAGCTGCAAGACCTGAGTCTCCAGGAGAAGCCTGGAGATCTCCCCCTGGCCCGCATCCAGAGTCTCTTTTCCTTCAGGACTTCAGGATCTGGCCATTTCCCCCAGCCTGAGAAGGAGAGTTTCCAGGAGCACCTGGCTCTGATCCCCAGTGGTATGGTGGCAGGCTTCAGCTGGTTCTTCTGTCTTTTTATTCATCTTACTAAAGAGTTGGGTGTAGGTTATTATAAGGCGTTAGTTAGCTTACATAAACTTAAGACCCTTGTGGAAGGACATGTCATACTTTTTCATTGATTAGTCACTGAACAGATATGCCCTTAATCTGGAAATCTTTTTTTTTTTAACCTCAACTTTGAGTTACCAGCAAATTCGATGTCTTTCTTCAGGGATAAGTTCAGGTGTCCAGGGTCTCACTATACTAACATGAAACATATTAACAGATGATTCGAGTGCCTCCTTCTGTGCAGGGTCCTTTGTTCATTTCTGCGAGAGACACAAAGAAGTATAAGACATGGTCTCTGTCCCCAGGGAGTTGTTAAGGCAATTGAGAGCACCTTGAACTCCACTGACCAGTGAAGACTTCTTAGAGTTGTCTTGAGTGATTGATAGGGATTGAGTACAGAAGACAGAGAAGGGAATTCCTTGTAACACCTGAAATGATTCCGGGTATGTCCTGTATGTCAGGGGTGACTGTGTGTGTGTTGGCCCTGGCCACCCTCCAGCCTCGAACGGTGGGCAACACCCTCCTGCTGACCCGGCTGGAAAAAGACAATCCCCCGGTCACTGTGCAGATCCCCACTGCCCAGAACAAGGTAGGTTTCATGGGCCATGGAGCAAAGTTGGGCTGGGGTAGGCTTTTGGTCAAGCTCACGTTCTGTGGCTGGGGAATAGAGAGATGGTGATCAGTGGACAAGCAGAAATCTCATAACCCCATCTCCCAAAGTTTCCTCTGAGTTCAGCCCTGAAAGAGTTTGATGCCATCCAGAAGGAACAGAAAGAGAACAGCAGCTGTACTGACAAACGAGAATGGTGGACAGGGCGGCTAGAACTGGACCATAGGATGGAGGTGTGTGCCCCAAAGGTGGGGTGGGGTTAGGCCTCTTCTAGGAATGACCTGGGGGTGCCAGTGCCTTCTCTCAGGGATGCCAGGAGTGACTGAGGTACTGACCGACCTCAAGTCCTTTCTGGAAATGTAGGCCTAAATAAAAAATTATGTCATTTGAAAAGGACTTTAAACAAGAGCCCAAAAGTTGAAGAGGTTTTGACAATGGAATATTTAAAGGTACATATAAGAAAAAGGATTTAAGCTCAAGAATCTGCTTCCCAACTTTAACTTTCATTGCCCACCTGTTCATAGTTGCCAAAACATAGTGATATGTAACAAATCATCTTATCTATACTCCGCCCCTAGTGTCTCAGGAAATGCGAAATGTTTGTAGCTTCTTGCCTTTTATGAATGGCAGAAGGATATGTAGACAGTTACACACATTGGGAAATCTCATCTCCAAAATATATGTACTCGTGGGAAAAGAAACTCAGCTTCCCCTCTGACTAAAGGTTCTATTTTCCGCATTCAGGTTCTCATCACTTCCCTGGAGAAGCATGTGTTGGGCTGCTGGAGGGGGCTGTTGCTGCCATCCAGTGAGGACCCTGGCCCTGCTCAGGAGGCCTCCCACCTACAAGAGTTGCTACAGGAATGTGGCTGGAAATATCCCGACTCCACTCTGCTGAGAGTGAGTTGAGAAATCAAGGAAGGAGAAGAAAAGACTTAATTCTTTCCCACCTGCCATTGTGAGTGGAGGTGGGAGCTATGGCACTCACTGACCACTGTTCCTCTACAGATCATGCTCAGTGGTGCCAATACCCTCACTCCTCAGGACATTCAGACTCTGGCCTATGGACTGTGCCCAGCCCAGCCAGAGCGAGCCCAAGAGCTCCTGAGTGAGGCAATAGGACGTCTACAGGGGCAGACAGCACTAAGCAATAGGCACCTTGTCTTAGTGCTAGACAAGGTAAGGAGCTAGAGGCCAGGAGGGCAGTGTCTGGTGGGCAGTGGGTACCAACTCATTCCCACACCCCTTCTGACTTCTGCATATACCTGGCTAGGACCATAAGTAATCTCTGAGTGCTTTTTGCCCAGGACCTGCAAAAGCTGCCATGGGAGAGCATACCCAGCCTCCGGGCACTGCCTGTCACTCGACTGCCCTCCTTCCGCTTCCTGCTCAGCTACACCAGCATCAAAGAGGTGGGGTTCAAGGCATGTGGACTGGGGATGATGGTGATTGGGGGAGACCTGTGAATATAGGAGAGGGTCTTAGGAATGGATCAGTTGTGGAATGGGGCTTGGAGTTTGTTGGAGGCTGAGCCCTCTGGCCAGACCAGCATCCTGATTGCCAGTGTCTCTTCCTCAGTCTGGGGCCTCGTCAGTGCTGAGCCAAGGGGTGGATCCACACAGTACCTTCTATGTTCTGAACCCTCACAATAACCTGTCAAGCACAGAGGAGCAATTTCGAGCCAATTTTAGCAGGTCAGGAGGATACGAGTAAGAAAGGAGGTGGGGAAGGGTAAAGACAACATATAGGGCAATGTGTCTTTTTCTCCAGAATCAGATGTCGCAGCCCACCTTCTCCCTAGTATTCCTTCTGCTCTCTTCCACATGACCCCTATTCTTACTCCTGCCTTTTCCCTTCAGTGAAGCTGGCTGGAAAGGAGTGATTGGGGAGGTGCCGAGCCCAGAACAGGTGCAGGCAGCCCTGACGGAGCATGACTTATATATGTGAGTGCTCAGGGCAGGGAGGGGTGGGGAGGGGGGCAATCCAGAGTAGGGTATCACTTTGGTTTACTTTGGAGGCTTTAAAGCCTCTGGCTGACTCAGGACAGGTCTGGAGACATTAGCAGAGGCCTAGTATGGCTAGGTCAGACTCATCTCACCTTCTGCCTTAGCTATGCAGGGCATGGGGCCGGTGCTCGCTTCCTGGATGGGCAGGCTGTCCTGCGGCTGAGCTGCCGGGCAGTGGCCCTGCTGTTTGGCTGCAGCAGTGCAGCTCTGGCTGTGCATGGAAACCTGGAGGGGGCTGGCATCGTGCTCAAGTATATCATGGCTGGCTGGTGAGTCTCAAGGGTCAAGGCCCATCCTAGTTCGCAAGCTCAGGTTCTTTTCCAGGTCTGAATCCTAAATCTTTCCCCTTTTGTGCCCCACCTTCATTGCTTCCTAGTTCCCTGGCGTGCCTGGGCCTTTAACCCTTTGCCTTCTTCTCTCCTAGAACTATGGGCCAAGGGACTTCCTCATTGATTCACTCCTCTCTAATCACCCACCACTACCTCAATCATGTTTTCTTATGTATTCTGTTTTAGTCCACCCTTTGTATTTCTTCCTCCTTTTTTCTCAGTCCCCTGTTTCTGGGTAACCTCTGGGATGTGACTGACCGTGACATCGACCGCTACACAGAGGCGCTGCTGCAGGGCTGGCTTGGAGCAGGCCCAGGAGCCCCCCTTCTCTACTATGTCAGCCAGGCCCGCCAGGCTCCTCGACTCAAGTATCTCATCGGGGCAGCACCTGTAGCCTATGGCTTGCCTGTCTCCCTGCGGTGACCCCTTAGAGCTGTCCTATCGCTGATAGAAGCCATGTGAACAGTTCTACCTCTCATACTTAGATTTAACTCCTAGGATAAATATTTTAAGTGATTTCCCCCAGTGTTTTATATGAAACATTTCCTTTTAATTTAACTTTATTATAATAAAGATATATTACTTAAATTCTATTTTGTGTAGTTTATTTGAAAACATTTGAAGACTACCCCCACCCCACCCCACCCCAGACACACACACAGACTATGTGGTGCTACAAACAGAACAGCTTGCAGGAGTTCAAGTCAGAGTACTGGGAAGGCAAAACCGTAGGACAAAGCTGGGCCTGGTTTGGCCTCAGCAGACAAAGCTAAAGGAGAGAGGGGCCTCAAAATGCTCTAAGTGGAAACAGAGGTCAAAGAAGGGTAGAGATAAACTCATTGAGAATGTCTTGACCAGGTACCATCATGTCTGTCCCGCCTTCCTGCCCTCGGGTATCCTGGGAGTGATGCCAGCTTTAAAGCCTGAATTCCCCTGCCTCCCTCCTTAGTAGATATTAGAAGCTGCAGTTCTCTCCCCACATACAACTGTTATACTTGTCAGTGCACTTTGGCAGCAGATTCTGTGGGTTTCTGCTTGTGTATGGCTTTTTTTTCCACAATTAGATTGTTACTCTCAGAAGCACTTATCTTACACGTTAATATATCCCTCACACCTAGCACATGGTAAAATATTGTATTAAACCTTGTGCTGTAGTTGTTGGTTGATAAGGTGCCTCCTTATTCTCTCCGCCGCCAGATTCTCTTCTGCTTCATCGACCCAAAGCACCACTTTCCTGATGCTACTCCCCCTGACCCGAGAACTTCACAGGCTTCTTCCTTACCTGTCCGTTACTAGGTTTATGCCACCCACATGGAGTAGCATACATTGCTTTGCAATGGTGTGCTTATGGCCTGAGTACTTTTAAGATTTTTAAAATCCTTGAGGGCAAGAGTCCTGTTTGCTACAACTTTACTACACTAGGCTTGGGATGTTTTATGAAAAGAACACACCGCTATCTTCTCTAACATAAGGCCAGTCTCAGGTTCTAGCTCTTCCGCCCATTCCCGGACGGAGGATCATAGAGATGTCTGGCGCAGCGAGGCCTCCTGGCGCAGCCATCGAGATGCGCAGAGGACGGCTAGAGCGTTGCTCGTAGAGCTGGCTTCCGCGTTCTTAGTCCTTCTTCCCAACATGGCGCAGTCAGTTAACATCACCGAGCTGAATCTACCGCAGCTGGAAATGCTCAAGAACCAGCTGGACCAGGTGAGGACGGGCTCCAGAGACACTCTTTTCCCACCTCACATCCTTCCTGCCCATGCGTACGCTCTCGCCCCCCGCATTCGTCCCCACTTCGGGAGGCTTCCCTTCCCGTGCGAAACCCCCGCCCCTTCTCTGGCAGTGACCCCTCTCCCCTCAGCCCCCACACTCACCCTCTTCTCTGAACTCTATAGGAAGTGGAGTTCTTGTCTACGTCCATTGCACAGCTCAAGGTGGTACAGACCAAGTATGTGGAAGCCAAGGACTGTCTGAACGTGCTGAACAAGAGCAACGAGGGTATGGGGTAGGCACGCGAAGGCAACCTATGGGATGTGGTGAGCCGGCTTCTCTCGTCTCGCCTCCTAATCCAGTCTAATTTACCGGAGACGAGAAAAAAATCCATTACATATTGTGTACTGCGACGTGAGCCCTTTGCATGTTGCCAACCTACAGTTGAAGTGTGCGGTTCATTTCACTGCTCCTGTTGCCCGTTTCCGTTCTTTTCATACTGTGCGTAGTGCCACGTTGAGACTCCCTTTAACGTCTTAACGTTGGAGCTGCCAACTTTCCCGATGTTTGTTTTAATTGCTTTCACAGGGAAAGAGTTACTCGTCCCACTGACAAGTTCTGTATCCTTTCCACAGGAACTGCCCTGCCCTCTCCTTTTCTCCCTCACCCCTCCTCCGCAAAAAAAAAAAAAGGGGGGGGGGAGGGCAGGGTAGTTTTGATAACTCCAAAGTGCCCCCATGATGCTGAGAACACTCTTACTATACACAACTGCCTAGCTCTCCTATCTGTAACCTGGGGCGAACATCCAGCTAATACTTTGTGAGCACCAAAGAGTATGTAGAATCAAGGGGTGATTATTTCCCTTTGCTGTTTGAGGATATAATCTCATATAGAGATGAAACTGGTTGTTTATACATTTTTACTGATAACTTAGAGGACATAAGTAATAGAAGACTGGAGGGATATAGAAACAAGGACGTTGGCTCTGTTATTAATCCTCAATTTCAGCTTAATCGTGGATCTTATTCCTGAACTGTTGTTACTAAGAAACCTGGATTGTGCCTATCTGTTGATTGTTTTACTTGAATGATCAAGTTATGACAATAGGACACCTGTAAACTGCAGTCTGAGAACTGACAGGCTAAAATAGAAACACATAAATAGCAGTATAGGAGGGATTGGCTAAATATTGAACATTAAATCCATTAGGAATTAGTTAGTTCATGGTTGGGGGTGTTAAAGGGAAGTGAGGCTGGCTTTTCAATTTCACTCCTCTACAGCAGTAGGAAAATACTGTTTCCAGCCTTTCTGGAGGGACTAATGGGAAAGAACTGAAAGAACTGCTTGGAAGGGGGGCGATGGGATCAGAGCAAGAGAGTGTTTCGGTGTATGTCATTTTCTCCATAAGGAACCAAATTCTCTGTTTCTCCACATCTGGAGTTTATAGGTAAGGCCTCCAAATTATTCAGTCCCTGTGCCTTGTAGCTTTTTAGAAAAGGAGGGTCTTAGGAGGCCAAGCCAGCTGGCTGACAAGGAATCTGATTCATGCTGGGCTAGTTTTCCCTTAATCCTTGCTTCTCAGATGTATGTCCCTGGGAAGCTACATGATGTGGAACACGTGCTCATTGATGTTGGAACTGGCTACTATGTAGAGAAGGTGAGTGGAAGGAAGCATACCCCTCTGAGCAGAGAAAGGGAGTTTAGGGGAAGATTTAGAGTGCAGCATGGAGTCTCCTGTTAGCCCCTCATTCACCTCTGACATTTTAGACAGCTGAGGATGCCAAGGACTTCTTCAAGAGGAAAATAGACTTCCTCACCAAGCAAATGGAGAAAATCCAGCCAGCTCTGCAGGAGAAGCATGCCATGAAACAGGGTAAGCTTGGCCTGGGGCACCTCTTCACCCTGTGTGCCTCCATGATAAAGAATGTGGATTGCAGTGTGAACCCTGGGAGTATCCCCTTTGCTGGATTAAAACTATGTCTTTCTCTTTAGTGTCTTGATGTGTTATTCTCTATAGATTTCACTGTTTGTAGATACCTGAGTTGGGTGCTTGAGAGATTTAGAGGAAGGAAATCATGCCTGTATTCTTGTGAAGTTCCTATTTAATGGAATGGGAGGAGATACGTGTAAATCAACATACAGGAAAGAAGTATAACCTTGACTAAGTAGTATCAATTGCGACCCTGGCTGTACATTGGAATCACCCAGGCAGTTTAAAAAGAAAGCCTGGGCCCATGACAGCTAAATTAAGCTGAGTAGTTGTGGGGAGTGGAGAGTGGGCAAACATTCCAGGGTCCAGTGTTTTTTTTAAAAAAACTCCCCAGGTGATTTTGTTACACAGAATTAAGAACCACTGTTCTAAACGCAAAAATCTTTACCACGTTATAATTTTCTGGTTATGTCTGACTCATACAATAGTGTATTTTGTTTATTTTTATATCCCAGTGGTTGTCATATTTACTGACACATTGTAAACTCTAAAATTTGTTAGTATGTCCCCTACAGTGGATCACTGTGTTAAAAGTTATCTACTTGTCCTTAAACTTTCTTGTCACTTTTCCTTAACTCTGGGTTCTCTCCTTTAGCTCTTGACCAGAGTCTGACCGTCTTTTTTTCCACAGCTGTCATGGAGATGATGAGCCAGAAGATTCAGCAGCTCACAGCCCTGGGAGCTACTCAGGCTGCCAAGGCCTGAGAGCTTGTTTCAGAAACAGAGCAAAGGGACTCTTTTTTAAGGGCCCTGGAACTGGTGGGATTGGGGGGGACGGAGGGTGTTTAATGCTAATAAATGTTCCAGTTGGGCAGAATGTTGGTCTTTTCTTGCATCAAGCAAAGGACCGGTGAAGAGAGGGTGGGCCGTGGTCGAGAGGGTATGTCCCTTCCCAGAGCCCGTTGCAGTGCTTATCTCGGAGGTTCCATCGGAACCGCTGGGGGAGCCAGAAGAAAGCCTTTCCTGCGCTGTGTATGCGCCCTACCAGGTCGGTTGCCGTGGGAACGGCTGAGAAGCGGAAGTAGGGCTGTGCGGGCGCTTTATTTTCCGGGTCGGCGCTCCAGCGTGCGCGAAGGGGAAGCTGCATGGGCCGCCACTTCCTGCGCGGTCTCCTATCTCTGCTCCTGTCGCCGCCGCCACCCCTCCATATCTGGCACTGCAAGCTCAGCCTGGAGTCCGTCCCGCCCTTCAAACGACCCCGCAGCAGCCTCATGGCACCGCCCCGTATTGGGACACACAACGGCACCTTCCACTGCGATGAGGCCTTGGCATGCGCATTGCTGCGCCTCCTTCCGGAGTACCGGGTACAGTCAGCCAAAGCTGACCTTGGGGTTGCCCGCATTCCCTCCTGGGCCCTTGCGTGAGTCGGCCGGTCCGAGCACTCCTACCTTCCCCGGCTCCCCTGGAAACCCAACATTAACCCCCATCCATGCGACCTCCTGCAACCCCTTCACGTACTGTAACCCCCGGTAGGATGCAGAGATTGTGCGAACCAGGGACCCGGAAAAACTGGCTGCTTGCGACATCGTAGTGGACGTGGGTGGCGAGTACGATCCTCAGAGACACCGATATGACCATCACCAGAGGTGGGTTCCCAGGTACCTTTTCAACTTCAGTGCTCCAATTCAGTCATCCAATGCACTGGTCCTTGTCAGCGAAGGGATTGCCTCCTCCTTGAAAACAAACTCGGGTCCCGTGGGACTACCGCTTTCCATCCTAGCTCTCCACCTGCTCTGCACCCATCTACCTGGCCTTGGACCTCCCTGAGCCCTCCAATCTGTCCAGGCCTCCTTTGACTCCCCTCAGGCCCCTGCCAGCTGGGATTAATCCATTCATGTGTCCTTGGTGCCCCAGTTCAGACTGCTGGGTCCACATGATTGTGCTGGTTGGTGATATAGATCAGGTGTGTGTGGTCTTCTACTTCCTTTACTCTCTTCTCTCGGGAAGTCTGTCTTTTCCAAGGTTAGCCACTATCCACAGTACCATCCCAATCCTTTCTTCTCCCCTACCTCGTAAGACTCCTTCAGTGAATCAACCTGCCTCTTACTCTTCAAAGGAAATTGAGTTTTTCCTACATGCACATCCTGTTTCCCACCCTTAAACATACTCAGCTCCCTCCTTCCAGTTCCAGAAACACTTCCCTTGTTTGCCCCCTTTCCAATCTATTACTTTCTTCTCTTGGACTTCACATCACAGTTCTCCCACCAGTGTTTCTACTTCTCTTCGTTCAGTTTAAAACTGCTCAGGCATCTCCCGTCTTGCAAACAAAGGATTAAAAAAGAAATCTCTCATATATGCTGCACTGTTTAAAATGGTTATCTCTGAGGGATTATTAAAATATTTTATTTGAAGTCTGGAAGTATTTTCCTCTCTCAATACCTTTTTTAAATTATGCAGTAATTGACACAAAAGAATGTATTTAACATTTCTGGAATATAAAACGTAAAATGAATACCCACGAAACAATATCCCAACCTAAGAACGAGGGCATTACCATTACCTTTGCATCTGTACCTGTGTGCTTCTTCCCTATCCCATACCCCACCTCCCCTAGAAGCAAGCAGTATCCTGAATTTTGTGTTTATCATACCCTGTTGTGTATAATTTAGCACACATGTCTGTTTCCATCAACTATTAAGTTTTGCTTCTTTTTGAACCTTATTTTAGAGGTTATCATTAATCTATACCTTATGAATATTTTATAATTTCTTTGTATTTACTCAGTATTTAACAATAAAAATCATTAAAAAATAAGCTCCGTAGGTGAATCTGATAGACTAGTATTTAGAAATTACAGCTACAGTTTCTGCTTCCCTAACACTTTTCCCCAATTCTCTGCCCCACTGCTTTTCAAATTCCTGCCTTCCCCACTTACTTGGACCACTGCAGGTAATCTCCTTGCATCTGTTTTCCATGCTGGCTGGCACAGTACTCTAACATGCATTTGCTTGCTTAAAGTCTCTTAGTGGCTTCCACTGCCTACAAATGAAGTCCAAACTCCAAAAGCATACAAGTCCTGCCATGATCTGGCCCTTGCTTACCCTTTTCTTTTGCCACTCACCCCTCACACCCATGTGGCCTTTCTTGCAATTCCATGAAGAGACATTGTACATGTTATTCCCTCTACATGGAGTACCTTTTTTCCTTCACTTTTGGCTGGTGAACACCCACTAATTCATCCTTGAGGAATGACCTGAAGGCTCTTCTCCTGAACCCTTCCTTATCCTCTCCCCGCTTTCCTTGTTTATAATCTAGCTAGAACATATGCTTGGTTGTTTGTCTGCCTTTAGGCAATGAACTTGAAGACAGGGACATAGTCTGTTTTTTTATCCCCAATGTCTAAACACAAAGCCTGGTACATAGTAAGCATTGAGTAAACCATTGTCGAATGAATTCATGGAGACTCCAAGCTGAGGTCTGTGTTGACACTTGAGGAAAAGCCAAAGCCTCCCCAGCTGGGCTTTCTCCACTCAACTGCAGTATTCTCCAGCCTTCCCACCCCAACCTGTACCTGCACGTGCACGCACACACACACACTGTGGGTTAACTTGGGCAACTCTACCTCAGTCCTACCTCCCTGTGCTCCTCAGGTCTTTCACAGAGACCATGAGCTCCCTGTCCCCTGGGAAGCCGTGGCAGACCAAGCTGAGCAGTGCAGGACTCATCTATCTACACTTCGGGCACAAGCTGCTGGCCCAGTTGCTGGGTACTAGCGAAGAGGACAGCATGGTAGCCACCCTCTATGACAAGGTGGGGACCTAAGGACAGAGATGTTCCACACATGCATCTCCACCAGGCCAGCTGGGAGTGGCACTCAGCACTCAGGACTGGGCCTCAGGCCAGGGTTCCTGGGGTGGTGGTAAGTGGATAAGGTAACATGGGGAGAGGCTTTGAAAATCATAAAGCAGTGTTTTCCTGTCTTTTTCTTGACCTGACACAAATAAATGGTTGTTCAACAACTTGGTAATAGAGGAGGCTGCTTGTTTGGAAGCATATGGTTCAGGGGTTCTGGGTGCCCTGAAGGCGGAGGAGAGCATATCTTAGGCACTTTAATTCACCACAGGCACACAAGTTGGAAAGATCAGCTGGGAAGGGTCTGATTATGAAAATAACTTCAGGTTCTACCAGCATCCCCTAAAAGCAGCTCAGCAGGTTCTTGCTGTTGGGAAAGGAACAGGGGTAGTGGCCTTGGTGTGCATGTCAGGTCAAATAATGATTCTGAGGATACCTACTTGACCATACTCCTGTGCAGTTCATAGGTCAAACTTCAGATTTAGTCAGCTATTTTTTTGCAGATAGGCTGTTGAGTTCACTCCTGTGTCTCAGCTTACCTATCTTGTGCCCCATGATACAGCATTAGTACAATCCAAAAAAGTGAGGAAAAATGGTTAAATTGGAGCTTTGGGAATATTAACACTTGTAGTCTGCCTAGGTCAGTTTTCTTTTCTATTACTAAAAGATTTCTAAGCAATTGAACTAAATTAGACTCAAATTCTGAGTATCAGGTTGGGGTCCAGACCAAGAGGGTGCTCAGCAGAGTTTTCTTCTTTGACTCTCCCAGAGAGTAGCACTTTATGTACCACAGATGTGTTGGTATATAAACTTACTGTAGGGTAATTTCACATTAAACAGTGATACCCTATATTATTTCTACCCCCAAACTCTTGAGGCGTTGTCCTACCATTCTTTAGGTTCAGGAGATGCAGCAACTGTTGATGCCTCATGGTACATCATGGGTTTCTCTGGGACCACACAGCAGCACTTGATGTCTAGTCCAGCACCCATTCTCTCCCACCGGACCTGTGTACTTGGCCAGACCCTCCTGGACCTCATTAACCAGGTCACTGAATAGCCTACTCAATGCCCCCTGGCAATTTACCCTCCTGCAGCCATAGGGATCCCCTCCCAGAGCCCTTCATGGAACTCAAGATCTTTATTCAGAAGTTGGCAGCCCCCTCCCGCCACATGCTGGCCTCAGCTCGGACTTTGTGTGGTAGTAGAGTGAGCACTGGATTAGAAATCAGATTATCTGAATTCCAGCCCTGGCACTATTAGTTCTCTGACCTTAAGTAAGCCACTGGACTCTCCAATCCCCCCTTTCTTCATCCAGTTGATGTTGAGATCCCTACAAGGCTATTGTGAAGAGTATATGCATATACTTTGAAACCTGTAAAACTATGCAAATGGTAGGCATCCTCAAGAATGTTTCTCCTGCTGCTGCCTTAGATGTACGAGAACTTCGTAGAGGAGGTAGATGCAGTCGACAATGGGATCTCCCAGTGGGAGGAGGGAAAGCCTCGATACGCACTGACCACTACACTGAGTGCCCGAGTTGCCCGGCTTAATCCCACCTGGAACCAGCCCAACCAAGACACTGAGGTAAGGAAGTCCCCAGGGGAAGAGACCATGAGGCATGTAAGAGCATCAAGGAAGGAAATAAGAGTGGTTGCCCGCCTCCCCGCTCCCCCTCAAACCCTAGTAAAGTCAAAAGTTTGGCTAGCACCACTGTTTTGATTCCCACGATTCCCAGGCTGGGTTCAAGCGTGCAATGGATATGGTTCGAGAGGAGTTTCTGCAGAGATTAGACTTCTACCAGCACAGCTGGCTGCCAGCCCGGGCCTTGGTAGAAGAAGCCCTAGCCCAGCGATTACAGGTACAGGCCTGGGAGTAGGCGTTGTGGCTCAGGGAGTAGTGACTGCTGGCAGGCTGCTAGTCAACAACGGTTTCTGCTTCCACCCTAAACTTTCCAGCCATGCCCCACTTCCCTTTCAGGTAGACCCAAGTGGGGAGATAATAGAACTGGCAAAAGGTGGATGCCCCTGGAAGGAGCACCTCTATTACCTAGAATCTGGGCTGTTGCCCCCAGTGACCATCGCCTTTGTTGTCTACACTGATCAGGCTGGACAGTGGCGGGTACAATGTGTGCCCAAGGAGCTCCACTCATTCCAGAGCAGGTGAGACCCTAAGGGATCACCCCGCAGACCTTCATGACTGTTGTAGCCCTACAGAGGAGGCCACTAAGTTTGGCCTCTGCTCTGCTCCCTCTCTCTCAGTTCAAGGCCTCCATTTGCTCCTACCAACTTCCTCTTTCTGCTCACTTGTAGGCTGCCCCTGCCAGAGCCATGGTGGGGTCTTCGGGATGAGGCCCTGGACCAGGTCAGTGGAATTCCTGGCTGCATCTTTGTCCATGCCAGCGGCTTCATTGGTGGGCACCGCACCCGAGAGGGTGCCTTAAGCATGGCTCGTGCTACCTTGGCCCAGCGCCCAGCACCTATGCCTCCCACAAATCCCATTGTCCAATAAAATTTGTCTCATTCTGACCAAGTCCTTGCCCCATTATTGCCCTGTACCATTCTGGGAACTTGCTGAAACTTGGGAACAGTAAAACATTTATTATGCACCAGAGCCTGTACTAGACTTTCAGGCCTATTGGTATTTTCTCAGCTTTGCTTTCCTACTTAACTGAAAACCATCCAGTTCCTAACGTTAGGTAACTTGACCAAATCAAAAGAAGTGGCTAAAACGTGACAGAACCAAGATCTTAACCCAAAGTCCATGCCTTTTTTTTTCTTCACTATACCCCAATGCAACTCCCTTGAAAAGTCTCATAATTGAGTGGAAAACAAAGAAGGAAATTTTTTATTATTAGAAGTGGGAAGCAGGCGGTGGCCCTGGCAGAGGGTCCCAAGGAGCAGAGATTGGGGATGTCTCTGTAAAGAGGGGCAGATCATGAACAGAACCTCCGCCCCCAGCTGGGGGCTCTTGGGTTCGGCCAAGCACTGGGCTAAAACGTGGAAACTGGGCATTGACAAAGTACAGAGGGATGTGGGCAATTCGGCCTGTGGACCAGCACTACAGAGGGAGGAGAAAAAAAGTCTTATCAGACTGGGCTCAAAGGCCATGTGACAGAGCCACACAGTAACCAAACCTTCAATTCCTCCACCCAACTCCCCAAACCCCAGCAACCTTGGATACTCACCACACTAAGCAGAGCCCCTTTGTTAAAGGAAGGATGAAAAGTGATGAGCTGGGCCTGGGCTCCTGGCTCCCCCTGGATAATGCCACTAAGGGAAGAAAAGATAAGCAGGCAACTGGAAACAGAGGCAGGTGTAGTGGGATGTGGATTTTGTGTGAGAAGGCTAGTGAGAAGCCCAGACCAAAGGCCTGCCTAGCACTTACCAAGGAAGTAGCTCAAACAGAGGGCTGTTTCGAGTACGAAAAAGGAGGATGACTGGCTTACCATTCTGGACTCGTGGATTTCCTAAAAAGAATGGATACAGGGCAGGAAGGAACTCGAGGCAGAATCCCAGGGCAGGGGCAGAGAAGAACTGCAGCCAGGGCATGGACACTGAATTAATGGGAAGATGGCTGTGGCCTAAGCAAAGTCCTTCCTCCTACCTCTTACCTTTCATGAGCACAGCCAGACGCTCCCCGCTGGGGTCCCAAACCATGGAATGAGCCTCTCCCCCAAGTCTGTGGATCAGAACAGGTTGAGAGAGCTCAGCGTGGTCCATCCCACCTTCCTTTCACCGCCTCTCCCTCACCCACTCACTCCCTCACCTTTCTTCTCCATCTGGGGTGTGTAATGTTGTCTCAGACAGATCTGCCACAATCGTTGCTGATTTTGCACCTCCAACGCGCCCCTTTCCCTCACCTGTGGATAAGGGCAGAGACCCTTCAGTATAGGAAACAGGCCTCTCACTGGTCCCCTGCCACCTCTCCCATTGTAGGCATCAACAGTTCTCAAGGCTCCCAAGCTGCTTTATTTCCCTGTATCCTTCAGAATAACATATTCCAGAGGGTTTCTGCCTCCCACTACCCTAGATATTCCACATCCTGAAACATTTCCCCTAACTCACCACAACGTTCCGGGAATGACAAGGAGTAAATCAGTGGTTCCCCTAATACAGTGAATAACAGCCGGTTTCCATCTGGGCTCCAGCAGCCAGTCTGGGGTCAGGGAGCAAAAAGCAGGGGGAAGGGTGGTCTATAAGAGACTGTAAAAGGAAAAGAAGTAGAGGAAGTGGGGAGACAAACTTGGGGAACCAGGGGACTACCTCCTCCCCAGCTTCCATGAATCTTACCTGACATCGCCCTGATAGCGTAGGCCACCTCTCGCACGTCCACATCTGGGCCTCCCAGACTCTGCACCAGACAGACAGATCACAGCTTAAGATCTCTGGGTTCCAAAACTTGGACTTCCCTCTCTGTCAGTCCCAGGATGAGGTCAAAGAATGGGAATGGGGACAGAATGTTCTGCCTGCTGGGAGTTCCAGGAGCCAAGTGCCTTGCTCCAGGTCGTTCTTGCCCTCCCTCTGTCCTCTTCCCACTCACCGAAATACAGCTGAGGGAGTGGTTGCCAGGACTTTGCTGCCATCCGGGGACCAGAGAAGGTTGGTAACCCCTCCTCCCCGAAACCAGGGAAGGGGAACACAGGTCTCTGTTGAGACATCCCATACCTAGGAGAGTGTGGACAAGAGAGTGAGACAAAGGAAATTCAAGCACCCTATTGTGTCATGGCCAGCTCCCCTTCATTCAGGTACAAAGAACCAGAAATGGAGGAAGCAGGAAAAGGGATGTTAAAACAAAAGGAAATAGGTTTCGTAATTATAGCAGGCACAATTTTAAATCTGAATCTGGATAGTACAGCTCCCTCCCTGGTTAATTTTAAGAATATATGGACAATTAACTCTCCTTACTGCAGGATATTTTCTACCACCTGGCAAAGAATGCTCTTTCCTTAATCTGAGGGATGGCTAAAATGACCAAAAGGGGTGGGGACCAACTCACCAGGATAGCAGCATCCACAGGTGAAGCTGAGAGCAGCCGCCCCCCACTGGGGGCCCAGGCCAAGCTAGTGACAGGTGTGTGTCCAGCATGAGAGAGCACTTGGGCACAGCCAGAAGAGGGTCTACCAAGGGGAAATGGTGTAGAGTCAGAAGACAAGAAGAAAGCCCCATGATTCTATTTCCTTGCTTCTTCCCAATAAAATTTCCAAATCCCACTGGCCCCTTGAAGCACAAATCTAGACTGGGAAAAATTAATAAGGATCATGGAAGTTAAAAAATAAGGGCAATGTCAACACCAGTAGGTCCACAGAGGAAAATGGGTGAAAGGGAATAAACTTTCACTATAGGTCTCAAGAAGACAAAAACTTCTGACCACTAAATCTAGAAGGTGCTGAGCTGGGAAGATGTCATGCTCTGCCCTAGATGACAGCCTTCCCCACAGGACCATCCTACCCGGGGCTTGGGATAATCTATGATATTACCTCAAGGGTCCAATCTCTTCCCTTTCCAAAGTCATCTACTGCTCTCTAGAACTCATCCTGTGCTCCAAAACTTGTCTCTCTGCCTTTCCTTGTCAGAATTAATCTCCCTCATCTGCTCCTGAATTGTTTTTTGCTTGTCATAAAGATGCTGCCTGTGGGTCCGCCTCCATCACTAGGCTGTGAACTACCTGAGGGCACCACGGTGTCATTCAGCTTTGCAACTCTGGGACCACACACTTGGTCTGACAGGTATAGGCTTCTGCCTGAGTTAATGCCACCCTCTCCCTTTTCCACCTAGCTGTAACTACCATTAGCTTCAGTGAAGTCTTAGGCCACTGATCTACAACTTATTCTTTAACTTCACAGTAAATCTTGGTTATCTTTTCAGGTCAGTTCCTAGAGACCTAGCTCATTCTTTTCAGTGGCTCCACTGTATTCCACTGAATAGATAACTATAACATTCAGTCATGCCTCCACAAATGGACATTTCAATTGTCTGTAATTTTTATTACAAACAATGCTACAAAATATATTCTCTATATCTTTATGTACTCATGTCATTATTTGTGTAGAACAAAGTATTAAAATAAAATGGGAGGGAAATATGCCAACAAATTATTTTCTGAAGTTTGTACCACAGTGTACTCCCACCGACTGTGTATAAAAGTACTTGTTTTCCTACTCTTGCTAGTACTAGATACTATCAAACATCTTAATTTTATTAACATTATCATTTCTGAATAGGCAAAAAATGTTCTGTATTTTTCCTAGTCCTTTTAACATTTATTCTTTTGCTGCTTAGTATTTATTTGAATAATGTGAAGGACTATTATTTTTTAAATGTATAGCAAATTATCCCAATACCACTGAAAAAAAGAAATCTAAACTTTTTTCTTCTTCTTAATTATTATTATTTATGCCCACAGCACCTGGTCTTCCTAGGTGGTCTACCATCCAAGTACTAACCAGGCCTGACCCTGCTTAGCTTCTGAGATCAGACATCGGGCTTGTTCAGGGTGGCATGACTGTAGAGCATGCACCGTGACTCCACTGGGGAGCAAACCCAGGGCCTTCTGCGTGTAAAGCAGACGTGCTAACCACTACACTATGGAACTACGTCCTCTAAACTTCTTTATTACAGTGAAAGCCACATTCATACATTAAATCTCCATATATTCTTAGATCTGTTCCGGAATGTTATTGTTACATTTATCTGTTTGTCTATCCTTATGCCAATTAACTTCCTATTATTGTAACTTCATAAAATATTTTAGTACTTGTTAACTAATGTCACCATAATAAGAATAAAAATTTAAATATATATATACACATATATATTTTCTAATACCTAGTAGGGCAAGTCTCTCAATATTTTTCCTTTTCTGACTTTTTTCTTGGCAAGTCTTCCACATTTATTCTTTCATAAAAACGTAAATATAATTTTGTGCAGTTCACAAAAATCCCATCAGAATTCTGACAGGAAGTACACTTAATTTGACATCTTTATGATTAAACTGTCTATCCAGGAATATAGCTTATCTCCATTTATTCAGCTCTTGTTTAATATTTTTCAAATTTCTTCAGATATCTAATATATCAAATAAATTTAACAATTTATTTCTAGTAATTTAGTAATTGTTTTACCTATTGTAAATAGAATTTTTTTCCATTTCAATTTTTCAAATATTATTGTTGGTATAAAGGAAAACTATTACATTTTCAATGTCTTGAATCCAGTCACCTTACTACATTTATATTTCTTATTAAATCAACCAAGTTTTTTTTAGTTGAATCTATTTTATATAGGTATAAAATCATATCATCTTCAAATAAGAATAATTTTCTCTTCTTTCAAGATTTTACCACATTTCTTTTTCTTGTCTTACTGCACTCACTAGAATCTCCAAAAATAATGTTGATTAATAATGGTGACAATATCTCAGTCTTTATCTTGACATTATTGGAAATACTTTTAGTACTTCGTATTTCAGTTTAATACAGTAGCCGCTGATTGAGTAAATATTCTTATGTTTAGGTTGTCTCTTTGAATTCCTATTTTACTTTGTTTTCAACAGAAATGTCTGCTTTTTGAGAAGGACATTTATTGATATAAGCATTTTTCTCCATTAATTTGCTAATGTAATAAGTCATGTGACTAGATTTCCTAATGATGAATAGTCTTTAATTTCTGGAAAATCCTACTTAAGATTTTTTAAAATATACTTTTGGACTCTATTCACTAGTATTTTATTTAGGATTTTTGAATCTATGCTCAAATATTTATTTTCTTGTACTATTTTCAGGTTTAGGTTTTTGGGTTACATATGCTTTATAAAAATAAATCGGAATGGATCCTGGGACACATAAAGGACATTAATGGAAAAAGTAGTGAAATCTGAACAAAGTCTGGAGTTTAGTTAATAACAATGTGCAAATGTCAGTTTCTCAGTTTCGACAAATGTTAACATGATAATATAAGATGTTAAAAATGGAGGAACTGGGTGAAAGGTATGCCAAACTCTCTCTTTATAACTTTTCTAACAATCTAAAATTATGCCATAATGAAGTTTATTAAAAGGAAATAAATAAAACAGGAGACTTTCTAAATTTTTCTATGATCTGGATTAGTTCAAATAACATTAAATTTTGACAATTAGAACTCTCATAAAACCATCTCAGCCTGGCATCTTTTTTAGTGGTATAATTCCTCCCTTTAATTTCTTCTATAATCCACTTTAGTAACTTATATTTTGCTAGAAAATCAAACACTTCCTTTAGATTTTCAAATCTGTTGGTCTAAACTTGTGTATATTTTCTAATAATTCTTCTATTTTCTTCTGTATCTGTGGTTATCTCTCTTCCCATTCTTAAAATAGTGTACTTTGATATATTCTTTTAACTTAATAAGACTGGCAAAAAGGTTTACTTATTTATTCATAATTAAAAGAACCAGTTTCTGGTTTTATATTTAGTTAGTTATCCTGGTTTCAACTTATATCCATTTTAATTCCCTTCCCACCTTACTTTAAACCTATATCTGACAGTCTTTCTACTTTATAATCCATAGGTACATACTTTCCACAATCCCAGAAGCCCCTACTAGTTCTTTCCCTTCCTCTAGATTATTCTCAGCACCTCCACCTTGTGAGGACAAAGAACTTCTCCTTCCAGCCCTCCTCACTACCCCTAGAATGGCCACAGCCCTCAGGCCAAGGTTAAAGACAAGCTGCTGGCACTCACCTGGTAGACAAGGAGGTGGGGTCCAGGGTCCAGATAAGAATGCAGCTTTGGCAGGCCACAGCCAAGACAGAGGCACTAAGGGGCTTCCAGGCCAGAGCTGCCACATTTCTCTGCAACCGGTGCTTCAGAGAGGGGACTATAGTGCTGGGGTAAAAGGGTAGGGGATTGAGTTAAAGCAGGGACACTAAGGCTCAGGGGACCTGAGAACAGCTAACAGACAAATGCACAGACCAGAAAGCTGATCATCCAGGGCCCCAAGGTACTGTGGGACAGAAGGATAGGATAACAGTTAGATATGAATAAAGAACACATCCAGTTCTGGAAGGAGCCCTGTGGACCAGGCCCAGGAGCGGCAGGATTCCCCTGGGCCCAAGGCTAGAGAGTGAAGGGGAGACTAATCTATGGAGCCTGAAGAGTCAAGAGCCAACCCAGCAGGCCCCCACATACCTGTTGGCATTATACACACGGATGGAGTCATCTAGCAGGGCCACTGCAAACTTGTTGGTATGGGGATGCCATGCAAAGACCCGCAAGCAGCAGCTGGACCTGGAACAGGTGTGAGCATTGAGTCTGAACCTGCACCTACCCATACCCCAGCCCAGAAGGTCAAATTCCCTTTCACATGAGCACACTATTGTGTCTCATTTTTTCTTTTATTTCTTTTTTTGGAAGGCAGGAGTGAGAATGTGGGCAGTAGTCTGAAAAGGGGTGAGAGGAGTCTGCCTTGACTTCCCTCTCCCCAAAAGAAGTTCCAAGGTTCAGGACTTACTTCCCACAAAAGCCCCAGAGCTTATACACTCACCAGTTTGTAACTTGAGCAAATTCAGCAATCAGATCTTCACTCCTGAGCTGTAAGATCAAAGCCAATAAAGGACACACTGGGACAAAGGGAGTTTATCCCCTCAATAGTTCCACAATGAAGTTGGACCACTTCCAGTCTTTCCACTCCACCCTGCCCTTAAGGGATAGGAAATGGAGAGGAGGGCAGGAGTGGGGAGGGCCAGGGAAGGAAGCCAAACTTACCGACAAATGGGGGAACAGGGACCCATGGAGGGAGGAGGCCCATTGACAGAGTGCCACAGCCCAGCTGGAAGCAGTTTTCACCCACTCAAACACTGTGGGGTTGAAAAAGCAGATCTGATTAAATCATTCAAAAGGCTCTCACTAGGCACCCTCTTAGGTGAGAGACAAGCAAGAACGAGTACTCCCCTGGTCCTTCCACCCAACAGTTTATTTGGACACCCACTCACATAGGTAGAAGAGAGAAGTGAAGATGACACCAATGTAGACAACTGGGACAGGGAAAATAAGGCTACAGGGAAAGGGGCTGAGCCAACAGGTAATTGGGATGAGTTAGCGAGAATATGGAGGTGAGATGCCAACCGCAAAACTGGAAAAGACTGGAGGGAAAAATACTTACCCTCTTCCTCCGAGTTTGCAATTTCATTCAGCACCCCAAATAGGCCCATATCACGCCTGATAAGAGGAAGCTGTGAGTCAAATTACTCTGACCCTCTTCAGTCTCCCCTCTACAAGTTTCATTCAGTCAATAAACATGTATTAAAATGAAGAACATTCATATTTAATGAGTGGCAACTATGTGTCATGCACTTTATATATTGTCCTTTAATTATCACACTAAAATGGGCAGAATGCTAATGAGGCAACTAAGGCTCAGAGGTCCTTCAGGGCTTTGTGAATAGGTCGAGTCAAGACTTGCTCTAAGATAGTGAATGGAAAGCCACGGAAGGTTTTTAAGCAGAGGAATGAACTGATCACACTGGCATTTTAGAAAGATCATCTGGCTGCAAATTAGAGGGCAACAAGAATGGACAGAAAGAGATGGGTTAAGAGTCTAGCTCAGGAACCTAGAAAAAAGGCCAAAGTGACCTGAACAAAGGGGATGGAGAAAAGTATATTTAAGAGCTTGAAGAAGTAGAATGCCAGGATCTGAGAACCAATTAGACATTAGTAAAGGAAAGAGTATTAACAGAAACACCTAGGTACTAACTATAGCAGCTAATACTGCTTATAGTGTGTCAGAGCTGGGCTAGATGCTTCACATGCATCATTTAATTTAGCCACTATCACAACCCTACAAAATAGGTATTGTTATCTGTATTGTTAAATGAGAGAACAGAAAGCATGAAGAGATTAATTATCAAGGTGACCTAGCTAGGAAGTAGCAGAGTCAGAATTCAACCTGTCTGCCTATCCCAGAGCCTGGGCTCAAACTACTTGTTCATGAATGAATAGTAAGGCCGTTCCTTGAGATGAAAACACAAGGAAGAAACTGGTTTGGAGAGGAAAATGAAGAGATCAATTATGAACATGCTGAGTGTGTGATGCCTGTGGAATATCCAAAAAGGGGTGTTTGGTAAACAAGTGAACACCCGGGTGTGGAGCATCAATTGCAAGTCCAACCCAGGACATCATTTAAGGGACATCAGGAAGAAGAGAAGCAGCAGCAGCTGGAGAGGCAGGAAATGGGAAAGAAATCAGAACTGAATGGCTTTCAGACAATGAAATGATGTTTAATTTCACTCACACAAATAGACATGCAAATTAAACCATATTTCACTACCAACTTTCAAAGTTTGATAGCACGTTTTGAGAAACAGGCACTCACTCTCATACACTGCTGGTAGGACTGTAAATATGTACAATTTCAATGGTGGACTATTTAGCAACAGCTCACAAAATTACAAATGAACATACCCCTTGAACCCAGCTACTTCATTTGTAAGAATTCACCCTACACATGACAATGATAATAACAGCTAACCCTTGAGGGGATTAATATGGGCCAGGCACTGTTCTCTAAGTGTTTTGTGTCCATTAACTCATTTAATCACTATAAACTCCCCTTTTACAGATGAAGAAACTTGGGGACAGAGTGATCAAGTAACTTGCCCAGGGTCACACAGCTAAAAAGCAGCACAGCCAGGAATTGAATCCTACATGTGCAAAATGAATGAAAATTAAGATTATTCATTGCCACCTTATGCCTAACCTTGCTGAGCTTCAGCTAAATGCTCAGAAAGTGCTAATGACATGAGGTAGGGATAGGGAGCAGGTTCACATAGTCAAACCAGAAAGCAAAGCCAAGTCATTGGAGATAAAATGGAAAGTCTGTTGCACTGCCTTGAGTTCCACAATAAAAACTGACAATTTGATATATTGAATGACATAAGGCTCTGAGCTAGAGAGAGCCTGGCAGCTCCAAGATATGCAGACCGTGGCCCTGGAGACCCTTTGCCATGTCTCACCAAATATTGATGCATCTCTTCCACACTTGCTCCCGATGATGGATGAAAGCAGTTCTTGTGCCATGGTCCAGCCTCCCAGGGGTTTTCAGGGGATCTTTAGTCAGGTTTAGGACAGGAAGATTGATCCACTATAGCCCAGAAGTGAGACGTGTGACAGTTGAGTCAGTCTCTTCCCCAGATCTCTGCTGAACCCCCTGCTATCTCCAACCCATGGCTGAGTTTAGTTTAAAAGGCTCCAGAGACTTGTTTCCCATGTCCACAAACGTAACATCTGTGAGACTAGAAAACAGAACTTATGCTCCCTTATCTGTGAAACTACGATATTTCACAGGGTTGCTGTGATTATGATATCTTATAACATTTGTGAACACCTGGCTCAGAGCCTCCTTACATAGCAGACGCTCAATAAATGTCAGTGTTCTTCCCTTTCCTTCCCAGCAACACCACAGAAAAACGCATTCCAGGCTGGGCCTTCTCTACTCTCCCAGATACTGTCCCTAACTTTTCAATAGTTCTCCTGTACTCTCACGTCCTCTCATTCTCTCTACTTCCTCTAGGCCTACTCCACAGCTCCTCAACATCCCTCATCCTCCATCCAACCCCAGCCCTTCTATTCCCCAGCCGCGGTCAGGCGGTTTCCAGTCCGCCAGTGTGAAGGCTGCGACCCCGCCCCCACCCCGCAGTCTCAGGTCCCGGGTTCTCCCAGACTCCGCCCCATCCCTGTAGGTCCTCTCCCTTCTCGCCCCGGCCACCTGGCCCCGGAAGTCAGGAGGCGGACTCTCATAGTTACTGCCTGTCACCAGCTCGTTATTGTGCTCGTATAGGGTGACTTGACCCCTACGCGGCGGCGGAGGGAACAACCCCAGTGAGCACATCTTGCCGTCCCGAAGATGTCCGGAATCCGCAAACTCGTGAATCTCACTCCTTAGTTCCCGGGCTAGATTCGGATGCGTACGGGTAGTCGTCTGGGACAAACGGCATTACAAAGCTCAACGGAAGTGAAGGGAAGAGTAACGGAGAAGGACGCGTGCGCAATCCGGGTCAGACTTCTGGAGCATCCTCGCGCGCCGCCTGGCGGCTGGCGGGAGAACGGCGCGGACACATTGTCAGGGCCAACCCCTTAGTTAAGAGTCGGAGCGCTTTTTGGTTTTTTTTTTGTTTTCTTGTGAGACTGTTTTTCCCAGTTCCGAATTCCCCAACACAGTCTCCCACTCTCTCAGTGCTCGGAAAGCCCCAAATAAGCCACATTCAGGGAAGTACCTAAACCCTCCCAGGACTGTGGATCGCTCTGAGGATAATACAGACTGTGTCATGCACGGGCAGCTGGCTGGAAAGCCGCCAGAAGGAAAGGCAGAGACCTTGGGAGCGAAAGTGCTGTGCCCGCCTGAACCTAGGGCCCACAGAGTTAGGCCTCCTGGAAGGAAAAATTGGAAAACAGTAACATTTCCTCAGCTTGTGGTAAGCGCTTGTATAATCTTTACAATAACCCCCTGAGGTAGGTGCTGTAATAACACCATGAAGAGAATGAGGCAGAGGAATTTCACCTAAAAACACCAAAACCAGGCATTCTGACTCCAGAATAAAAAAATGAAATTGATCTTATTCCAACTCTAAGGGATGAGACTAGAACTGGAGTCTAAAGAAGAATGGGGGCTCCTCTGCTTATAGCTGTGTGGCTTTAGAGAAATAGTTGAATTCTTTGAGCCTAAGCTTCCTCACTGGCAGTGATCCTAATTATTTCACATGGTTGTTTCCCATTCAAAATAGTGGAAAAGAAGCCATTTAATAAATTGTAAAGTGCTAAACATATCTGGGATTATTAGCCATAACTGCCATGAACTGGAGAACCTTGGGCATTGGTTCATTCATTTAACAAATGTTAATGAGTAATTCCAAAGACCATGCTCTGGGGACAGAGATGTATAACGCTTAGTGCCCACTCCCAAGATCTGCTAGCCTCATGGGATAATTAAGGGGGCATTGTAGTTTAGCATTCTTGGATTCTGTGTTTGCCCCTCCTTTCTACATGAAAAGTTCCCCCCAAGGAAGTTATTCCACAGTCAAAAAACAAAGGGCTCAAGAATGTTAATGGCCATAGGACTCACTTGAGGATCTTGCTAAAATGCAGATTCTGGGTGGAGCACTGAAGCTGAATTTCCAAAAAGCCCCCAGGTGATACTGCACAGACCACACTTTGAGTAGACCCCTTTTAATTTGCTGTCATCTGGGGAGTCACAGAAGACTTAAAGAGCATAATGTAAAAACTCACTTGAGGAAGCTGGCTGGGAAAGCTCTCCTTGAGAAGGGAATGCAGGACAGGTTTGAAGGAAAAGAAGGAGCCTGTGACTGACATTAGTGGAGAGATCGGAGAACCCGCCGACCGGTGGACCTGCAACTTCCATCTCCCTTTAATGAAGCCTGATTTTCACCAACAGGTCGCGATATAATTATCAGGTGGGTGACTGCCTATTACCGTGTAATGTGAACTGGAAAGGAGGAACAATATATGTGTATTCACATTCCGCCACCACCTCCCCCATACTGCTTATTTAACGTTTGTTGAATGAGTTTCACAATTAGCAGATTCTGGGGAGGCTGAAGTCCAGGCCTAGCGCACTCTCCACTAACTTCGCCAGGGGGCGCGGCGGCCCCGGCGACACTGTGACTGTGACCCACAGCCTCGAGGGCTCAGAGAGCTTAGCGGGCGGTCTGAACCGCCCCTCCCTACGACTTGGGCAGGAAACCGAGGCAGCGCCGGGGCCTTGCCCGAGACTTCTTAACATGGGCTCCCCACTTCGGGAGGCGGGGGCCATCGCCGGAGTCTGGGTGCCTGGAAGTCGGCCCGCCGCCCCTTCCCGGGCGCCCTGGCCGGGGCCGGTAACCAGGCGCACATGGCCCGCCCGGCCCTGTTTGTCCTGGCGGCGCGCCGCCGCTATTTGAGGCGGTTTTTATCTCCCAGAAACCAGCAAAACCCCAAGCGGAGTCTAGGGAAGATGAAAGGGGCCGAGGGGCTGCGGCGGGCGGGAGCTGGCACCGAGCAGGCGGAGACCGGGAGGCGAGAGGGCCAGACCCTGGGGGGTCCCAGGGAGTTTGCCGAGCGGGCGGGGGCGGGAGCCGGGGGTCCACTTGGGGCCGCCTCCTCTCGCAGGCCAGTTCCCAGGCGTCCTCCGCCTTCAGCTGCCCCAACCCCCTCTATCCAGTCTGCCTCTCGCCACTGCCCCCAGCCCACTAGAGATGTCCTCCGAACGCGGATTTCTTCAAAGCGCCTTTGAAGCCGCGCCCCGCCTGTGGGCAGATTTAGCACCTGGCCGGGGTGGGAGGGCAACCGGGTGGGGAGGGGTTTAGCGCCCCGAGTCCGCCCCGCTCGCAGACTCGGACACACCGCCTCTTTCCCCCGCTTCGGCGCCCTAGCGCCGCTCTCAAACCCACGAAGGGGACGGTGAGCCGGGACATCGCCCACAGTCGGGCCCAGGCCAGGGGGCGCAGCCGGGGCGCCCTTCAGCCCAGCGGGGGAGCCCTGGGGGCGGGGGCCGCACAAAGCCCTATTGTGGTTGAGGGATGGCCGCCACAGAGTGGCTTTTGTTCCTCCGCTAACTCCGTGGCAGGCACGACTGATTGCAGGCCGGGGCAGGGGGCGGGTTACGTGCCAGGCCAGGACCGCCCGCTGGGAGCCGCCCCTAGGCTGGGCCCCGGCCGGGCCGCGCAGTAGTCCGCGCTGCGCCCACAGGGCGGACGCTCGGGCCGGGTCACTGCCCTGGCCCGCCAAGGTCCGTTAGTTCGGAGTCCGAGAAAGAACCGGCGAAGAAACCGCTCCGTCTTCCCAACTCTGCGGAGAGCTCTACAAGGTCAAAAGCTGAATTCTGCCGCCGGAGAGCCTGACGAGGAAGTATTCTACTGCGGACATACTGTGCAAACAGGCACCATAGAACGCCCGTGAGGAGTCCCCAGTTCGTAAAGAAAAAAAATCCTGTGGCTCACCCATCTCCCTTCCTCTTACCCTTTTCTCACCAGGACAAAATTTTAAATCGAACTTTTATTTATTAAATTAAAAAAAAAAAGACTCCATGAGGACATGATCTCTTTCCTTCCATAATATTACCCTCTCCCCAAGCTCCAACGGCTTTAACCCTTTAACTTGGGACCTCGAGGGAGCAGGAGATAGAAAAGGAGAATCCAAAGTCACAGGAAAGGCACAAAGCGGTTTTAAAAGTCACTGGAGGTGGAATTGGGAGCATCGGAAGTCCCAGGTTTGGGGCCTGTGTATGCACCCAAATCCGCTTGGGGACCTCATTCATCCTAGTTCTATCAATTTGTTCTCGTGGCTTCTAGCCATCCTTGCACAGTGCCTTGCACAGAGTAGGCACTCAATAAATACTTGATTTATTTGAATCTGATCCCAGAGAAAGCCTTCTCCACCTATTCTTCAGGAGAGGCACCTCCAAACCAACGTCCTCCTCCTGTTAGGTAGGCTTCCCCAAAGAGCCTAAAGCGGCAACTATACGCTCTCCATAACCATGGCAACAAGGGATTAGCCTGATGGGGTCATGGTGTCAGGGAGGGGCAGTGGAAGAACCTGTTCTAAGATCTAAGGAGCTGGGATACATAGGTCATCCCCTCCATAGGACTTGAGGTTTCACAGCTTCTGGCTGGGGTGGGAATATTAGGGATCCCCTGATTGAGAGATACCCCATCAACTCTTTAACAGAGATCTAGCTAACCAACCTTATTAGCAAAGATCCTATTAAAAGAGAAACCCCATTAACTGAGACCCTGACGACAGAAATTCTATTAACAAGATCTGCACTAACGCTTTCTACAGAAATGTATTTGTCTAAAGTTTCCATAGCAGAAATGGACCTCCTCCCTCTCCAGCTCACTCTATCTGACCTGTCATCATAACTTAGATAAATAGAATTATTATTATTACTATTCATTTCTCTTGGAACATAGGGGTTAAATATACAAGCCGGGGGGCAGCCTCCCTGACCCTGGGGTCACCCCATCTTTGGGATCAGATCCCCACTGGTCTGCCCCCCTCTTGGCACCCTGCTCCCTGCCAGGTCACTAACCCCAATCCTCCTAAATCTGGTCCCTAATGAAGAGGCCACCAGGGGGCAATAAATTATCATCATCATCATCATCATCATCATCATCATCATCATCATTATGTTTGTAAAAAGGAAGAATACTCTGGAGCATGGAGAGCAGTGGAAGAAGTTGGGGAGACTGGAGCCTGGAAGCTAAGGGATAGTGGTAAATAAGCTTGGGAAGCAGAAGGATGCATGTCAAAGACAGTGAAATGGAGAAATAAAACGTTCAGAGCCCAAATGAAGGGAAAGTGAACTGGTGTGGTAAAAGCAGAGGAGAGAATCTGAAAATGGGGAAGGGAGAGTTTAGGAGTGGAGAAATCAGGCACAAGGTGAGGGCCTAAGATGAGAATTTATGTAATGCGCTCAAGGTAAGGGAAAGAGGCGAGCTGAGGAGGCATGCAGGGAGATACCCAGGCTCAGAATAGCCAAGGGAGAGATGGTGAGAGCCCCAAAGGACAGCATGCATGGGGCAAAAGGAGTGAGGGGGGCAAGCAGTGGTCCATGGAGCCAGAAGAGGCTGGCAAATAGCCTTGGGGCTGGAGACCCTCCACCCAGCTCAGATCTCCAGCAGGTTGCTCTGCTCAGGGCTGCCTTCAGGGGCTTTCTCTGGGGGAGCTGGAGAGGCTGAAGGTCGGGGTGTCAGACTGGCCTCCTCTTCCCCGGTGCTGCGGCCCTCTCCCAGCTCCTTGGGACCGCTGGGTGGAGGGCCTGGGCCTGGCTCGCCATGGGTGCGTTGGTGTTTGCTCAGGTGATCACTCCGGGTAAAGCGCTTGGAGCAGAGCAGACAGGTGAACTTTTTCTCCCGGGTGTGAGTGCGCACATGGCGCTCCAGCTCATCTGAACGGGTGAATCTCTTGCCACAGAACAGCCAGTTGCAGACGAAGGGCCTCTCGCCCGTGTGCCAGCGCAAGTGGGCCTTCAGGTGTGAGGCCTTTCCATACACCTTTCCGCAGCCTGGGATGTGGCAGCTGTGGATGGGCTTCTTCCTTAGCCCAGCTGCTGCTGCCCCCAGGCGTTCTAGCTCCTGGCAGTTGGGGCAGTCACAGGAGGAGCGCCCTGCTCCACTGCCCCCATATCCACCACTGCCCCCTGTGCCTGCACCCCGAGGAGGTTTGGCTCCACCGCTCCCCTCCAGCTGCCCACTATTGCCCACTGCCTTGGGTTTATAGACTTCTTGGGGTAGGACATGCTGGGGTCCTGGTTGTAGGAGATGAGGAGCTGGGTAGGGGGCTGGATTAAGGGGGGCAAAGTCAGATGGGTAGGTGGGTAGCTGGGGGTTCAATGGAGGCTGAGTAGGGCCTGTGGGCAGTGTCCCTTGCAACCCATCACCCTGGCCTTGCCCACCACCTAGCCAGTTGCCCCCAGGGTGCATGTCCCACCAAGGTGTAGGAGCATTGCCTGGGCCTGGTGAGATGCCTGCGTGGATGCCTGCCTTGTACCAGGAGCCGTAGGGATGTGCCATGTCCAGAGAGGTGTAGACACTGGGCAGGCAGTCAGAAGAGCTGTGACCTTTGGGCACTAGTAGCCCAGGGTCCTGGGTACCCGTGGGCCCAGGGAATGAGTGAGAAAAGGGAGGGTAGTCATTGGCATAGCCCGAGGTGGGTGCTGGAGGACTGCCTGCAGGTGAGAGGAGCCCATTGGTGCTTGAAAAGGGGGCTGGGTAGGCATCCCCCATGGTTTTGGGGGCTGAAAGGTCACTGCCCACAGAGTATGGCTTCTTTGTGCTTGCTTTGCTCAATGTCGTTGAGTCCCGTAGAGGGCTGGAGCCACCAAATTTGCTGCACGCTGCTGTCAGCATGGCCAGGGGACTGGAGCCATAGTGAGCTTCCTCCTAGGGAGAGAGGGAACACTGATTAGGGGAGAGAAAGAGAATGCAGAGGGAAAGGCAAACTCTAAGACTGCGACCTAGAGACATGGAGAAGAGAACAGAGATATCAGGGAAAAATTGAAGAGATGGGAAATTAGAGGTAAGGTGGGCACAAGTGAGGACTGGGTCCCAGGGCAGAGCTCAGATAGCACTGTGGAAGGAGAGCAAACACCCAAGACTGCCCCTTAACACCCCAAACCAGGAGGTAAGAAGTAGAGCTCACTGGAGAGTAGCTGGGGATGTGCAAGGCCCTCCAAAAAACAGGAGACACCTCTTAAATAGCTGTGAGAAGATCTGGGGATAGAGGGAGCACCTGAGTAAGGTAAAAATTAGGGATCCTGAACCCTGGGAAAGAGTTTGGAGTAGATGCCACGGTCAGGAACTTGGAGAGGAAAGATGAGGCTCAAAGAGCAGCATGGGAAGGGGTAGAAATATTAGGAGACTAGCTGCCTTCATTCCAGATTTTCCCAGCATTACCCCATATTCCACTCCCTGTCTCCACTTCATCTCTTGTCTAAGGCAGTAGCCTGCTCTCCCTGAGGCCTCATCGTCAAGTCCCTGGTAAGGAATCTCTTGGCAGGGACTCTAGGGCTGGGGAGCAAGAGGAAGCGACGGCAGAGACACTGGGACATTGAGAAGGAACAGGGCTGCAGCCAAACCAGGACTGTGGCTGAGGCAAGAATGTCTTTCAAGCGGCCAATGGGCATCTCCTGCTTTGTGGAGCCAGCTGGTACCCCTTTTGGAGGACTGGAAGAAACCGAAGTCCTCACACCTCACCAGGGTGGAGAATTGGGGGAGCTAAGATGTTGTCTCACAGCCAAATTCCTCTGTGCCTCAGTGTCCCCTAACATGTAGCCCACATATCTGGTCTCTCTTCAACCTTTTAGCACAGTGAGCAAAAGAAGATATGTAGATGTGGGGCATGGGGGCCTTTTAGAAACACAGAATACCCATAAAGCCCATCCTGCTGCTGCTATCAGGCCAGGGCCTCCTGAGATCACCATCCTCAGGAGCTCCTGCTACCCTTCCCTGGGTCAGCCTCAGGACATCCCAGGAATATCCTGGCTGACATAGATATATGTCCATTAGTGAGAATCCCACCAAAAAAGATGTCCTTTAAAGCTGACCCTGGACAGTTCTCTGACTGGGGTCCTCAAAAGCCGATGTACCTAGTGCCTTCCTGGTAAAGCTGAAAAAGAACCTGACGGGTTCCCAGACCTGCCTGCCCAGTTCCTAGCATGTGGTGTGTGTGTGACACCAATCCTTGAGGTAGGTCTGGGGACTTAAGGTTGCAGTGAGGGGCATGTGCAGTCACCTCTCCTGCACTGCTCCCCGAGGGCAAACCTGCTGCTCCCCCTGCCCACTTACCTCTCTTGGAGATCCTGTTGACCCCTGTAATGAAATGGACTTCCAAATCTGAGCCACCAAAAGCTTTCTCAAATCTGACCATGATAAGAGCCTTGGTCTTTCCCACCCAAGGTTCCCCTAGAGCCTCTGATCTACAAAGCAGAGGGCGGGCTGAGGCAGGTAGCTGCTGGGGCAGGAGCCCAATCCCAGCAGAAAGGAGAGGTAGAAACATGGAGTAGGAAGGGGAAAGTCAGAGACCCAGAGACATGGGAAGAAAGCACCCAGCACAGAGTGAGGAACTGACATAAAAGCCCCCAGGAGCAGGAGAAGGGAAACAGAGGGGAGAACTGGCATTAGGGGGCAGAAACAGGCAGAGACCCAAAAAATAGAAAGGTAAAAAGACAAAAGGGAGAGAGAGAGGGGAACGCAGTATAAACAAAGAGAGGTGATGGAAAGAGAGTGGGCTAGGAAGGCAAAGGAAAACAGGAAAAGAAAGGAAGAAGAGAAAAGAAAAGGGGGAGGAGGAGGAGGAGGAAGAAGACAGATTTCCTACCTAAGAAAACCACTATGGGATTGGGCCCCAGAAAACCCCCAGACCAGGCCACATGCCCCGCCTTCTCCCCCTGACCGCCCCCTCCCCCTCTGCCCAGCCCTGCCCGGCTCCGTTGGTTTCCCTGCGGTCGGTTTATTTTTAAAAACGCCGACGCCGTCCCCCGCCCGGCCCTCACACTGTGGCCACAGGGGCCTCAGCCAAGCCCAGGGACCCCACCCAGCAGTGGGGAGGGAAGGAGGGGTGAAAGAAGGCAAGCAGTCCCAGGCCAACAGGAGACCCCAGACCTGGGGAGCAGAGGCCCCCAGGGCCCCCGAGGGCAGGGAAAAGGGAGAAAGCACCAGACCCATTCAGACTGTTATAGAGGCCAAGGGCTGGGCACCTGGCTGTTTCACCTCGGCCTCAGTTTCCTTTTCTTACTGCTTGTGCTCGCTCCCCTGAGAACTGGGGAGAGGGTCCTGGTGAGGGTTTCTAAATATGAGCCCGCATACCTGATCAAATGCATTACCTTTCCAGGGACTCAGGAGTCCCACTTTCAAGTTGTTTTTCCTCCTACCTCCACTCACCATTCGTTAAAAAAAAAAACAACAAAAAGGCAGGCTTAAAGTACAGAAAGGGGAGCTGTCCCAGCTCTCACCTAGATATGCAGCCGGGAAGGGAGCCCCTCTTCCCATGCTGTTCACAGCGCCCCCGGCTGACCTCCCACTGGAATGCTCACTGTGCATCTGAGGGCTGACTGGCCATGGGTTCTGAGTACCCAAGGTCTCAGTTTTCAACTCTCCGCTTTTTTAGCCTCCTCCCAAGTTGTTTAGTTCTCTCAACTTCTAATTCTCCATCCTCACGTAGCCCCCACCCCCATTTCTCCTTCCTCCCTGTTCCCCTGCATCTCATGCATCAAGCAGCAGCTGCTTCCCTCTCTGAACCCCAAGTTCTTCTCACTGCCAAAGAGCCCACCCATACCAGGCAGAGGGCTTCCTGATGGTAGCAGCTTGGGAGGGAAGGTTAAGGGCCCAGGTGCCCAAAAATTAGTGAAAGAGACAGAGAGACTGGAATGCCTTTGCATTGGGGCATCTCTAGCTCACAGGGAGTGAGGGACATAGAGGCCCACTTTCTATGACACCCTTTTCTTGCCAAGTGTTATCCCAGTCCGGTGTCTTTCCAGCAGGCCTTTGGGCCAGCCCTTCCCCCAGGAACCAGTGACACGCTGGCAACTCTGGCACGATGCCCATGCCCACTGACACTGCCCCTGCCTTGGGTAGACCCAGGATTTCCATGCACCTTGGTCCTCTAGCTTCCTCAAGACCAACCACAGTGTTTTCAATGATGGCTCAATATAGAGTGTAATGGGGAAATGGCAGAGTGAGCAGCCTGTCCTCATCGCAGCAGAGGTAGAGCCTAACACCTGGGGATCCCTGACTGGATACAGAGCAGTGACAAGGACATGGTGTCCGCCCCATTGGCTTGCATGTCATTCACTCAAACTCAGTCACAAACCACTACTCCCAGCCTTACAAACATACCATTCCTCATTTGGACTAAGGTATCCACTTGGCCTGGCTTATACACACATATACCTGTGTTCTCATAAAGCCAGCCATGCGTGCAGTCACTGGTTTACATTCTAACACTTACGCTCAGGCCAATGAACACAGGCGTTAAGATCCCGCTCCATCTCAAACACACCTCTCCTACAGGCTGAATGAGTCGGCTTCCTGTTTGGCCCATCACCCCTGGCACATGAGCTAGGGCACTGAGAACAGACATAGGGGATTCTGAGGGGCCCAGGAATATGGAAGGTTCAAGGCTACTGAAGGGGGTTGACTTTAAGGGAGGGCTCCCTGACTCTAAATTCCTATGGAGGGACCTAGAAGGCATGACAGAGATGGTGACAGAAAAACAAAGTCAGAAACCCGGAAGCAGGGAGAACTCAGGATGTTCAAACAGGCTCTGAGTGGCTCTGAGTCCCCTTTTCCAATTATGTGCATGAGTCCCCCAGAAGTCCTGGTAGAGTTAGTGATTTCTCAGGACCACAAACCCTGACCCCCATGGTACCCTAGTTCCTTCCATCCCAGTGCCAGAGGCAAGGGATGCTGGGGTCCCAGCCTGGAGGGGAAGTGGCCTAGCCCGTCCTGGAGCCTCCCACTCCCAAAATAGAGCAGAGTTTGTCTTTGGCTGAAAGCTAAATATTTGTGAGCTGGGCAGGCGGCCTCAGACCCTGGCCCTCCTCCTTGGTTCCCTCTCAGGCCTGGGCCCAGTTCTTCTGGTCAACCCCCACAACATGCACAGGACTGCCCTTCTCCCTTCTCTCATAGCCCACT
Source organism: Pteropus vampyrus (assembly GCF_000151845.1). Lineage (NCBI taxonomy): Eukaryota > Metazoa > Chordata > Mammalia > Chiroptera > Pteropodidae > Pteropus > Pteropus vampyrus. Next base: position 2,605,216 of record NW_011889057.1, on the reverse strand, counting down.
TCCTCTCCTACACATACAGTCCAGAGGCCCAGCCCCCTCTCCACCTACAAACCAGACAAGACACCGCTCAGGCTAAGAGTTCCAGAAGACAGGACCCCAAGGAACCATACTCAATTGCCACTCTGTGCCCATTCAACCAGCCCTCTGGCCTTCCCTCTCTGCCCCTGTCTGCTACCAGCTTATCTATCTCCCATCCTTCTTTCCCCACTTTCCCTTCCACTCATTCCTCTTTCCATCCTTTTTCCACTCCTCAGAGTTGGTGTGCTTGGCCGACCTTAGGGGTCCTGCCTTCTTCTGACCTAAACCCCTCTCCTCCTCCCCAGTGTGTTCTCTGACCCCTGGCCCTGTTCTCTCCTCCCCTTGCTCCCCGCTCATTTGACCCCACTCCTCTCTACTCATCAGAGGGACCCCCTAAAAGTGACAAGCACCACAGCAACTGTATGAGTTGGGAGGTGGGGGGTGGGCAGGGATTAGGACCATTAAGATAGTGGCTGGTGTCCTGGGGGGAGGAGGGGCAGTTACCTCAAGCAGTGAGGACGCCATCCTGAGGCTGGGGAACGGGTCCCAAGGAGCCAGGCAGATGGAGAGAGCTGAGCCGGAGAGAGAGGGAGAGGGAGAGGGAGGGAGAATGGGAGAATGGGAGAGAAGAGATCTAAAGTTAGAAGGGACTGGGGGGTGGGGGTGGGGGGGCTGCTCTCTGTCTGTAGGGATCCACCCTCTAATTACAGCTTTCCCAGTGGAGAAGGCTCCGGATCCAATGAGCAGGGCGAGAGAGGGAGGCAGAGGGTCCAAATTTCCTGCTCCATTTGCTGAGCTCCCCAAAGAAGGGATCTGGGCGGGAGAGGAGAAACAGGGCTCCCAGGGAAGGGGTGGAAGTAGGAGGGGGTAGGGACATGGGCAAGTTGTCAGGGTGTCCTGGGCCGGTGCTGAGGGGAAGGATTGAAGGGTTGGTCAGTCCAGGTGTCCCACACCTTGCCCCCCAGCAATCCCATGGGCATCTGCGGGAACCCCTACCAGAGCTCCCCAGTATCAGATACCTGGGGGTTCTGGGGCTGGGTGTCCTGGGTCTCTCCTCTCTGGAGGTCTGGCAGTGAGTATGCAGGCAGGAGGTGGCCTGAGGGCCCTGGGAGGGCTCGGCTCTTCTCCCAGGCCAGCTCCACTCCTGCTCCCACTCGGGCTCCGATCTTACAATCCTACTGACTCCAGAGTCCTGACTGCTGCTCCGCTGCTGCTGCTGCTTCTGCTGCTGCTGTTCCTGCTGCTGCTGAGGCTGCCGCTGCTGCTGCCGCTGAGGGAAGGAACAGGAGGGAAAAGGAACAAACCCCAAACCACTAATTAGAGATCCGAGGGGGGGGATGGGGGATTGGGGACGACACTCACACAGAGAGACTGGAACACACTGACATACACACTCATGGACAAACACAAGATGATAGATACATGCACACGTACACACACACACAGTGCTACTCACAAGGACACAGTCACTGTCATGAATGAATGCAGACAAACTCACACACAAATGAGCTCAGTGACATGGCTGGAGGCACACACACCACATACACACCCGAGTTGACCACAGAGATGCTTGCTTCCCCAGTCACTCTAGATCAGGAGAACAGTGTGTATGTGCTTGTGTATATGTGCATTATAACATGTATGTTATGAAAGACAGCAGGGAGAGTGTGTTCTGGGGTAAAGGCTTCTGCCGTTCAAGCTTTTAGGGTCTAGTGACCCTAAAAAGGTTCATAGCAAGGCCTGGAGGAAGGAACGGAGAGTGGAGGAGGGCTTGGCACAGGCTTGGGGGTTCCCCAGCCTTCCTCCCAGTGTCTCAGTTTCCCTCCTAGGAAGTGGCCTCTAGGCCTATGTCACTATGTGGGGCAGAACCTGGATCTTCTGATTCTGAGAAAATTTAAGGCAGGCAGGAGCGAGGGTGGGAGTAGAAGGTCATTGGGTCAACTCATCTGTACTCAAACCTAGCCCACTGCGATTAAGTCCCCTAAAAGGTATGCCCTAGCCTTCATCATTCCTTGCCAGTTACCCTTCCCAGGCACCGCTTGGCCACACATCAAATCTCCATCCTTTGACAGATAGTTCTTGTGAGTGATCATGCTTTCTTTGGAGGGGCTCCTGGCTTCCTTTCTCATTGCCATGCATCAGTTTCCTCTGCAGCAGGAAGAATTGAAGTTAGAGCATAAGCAGGACTTCCCAACTTTGACTTCTCAACAAAATGGGGAAGAAGAGAAGTTCAACCAGATTGGGAGAGGGAAAGCAAAAAGTCTATTAACTGAAACCTGAGTCTTGAGGTAAGTTTGTGGGAGAAAGAGGACTGGGCAGCCAAGTGGTAGAACCAGCATCTCTCCCTCAGAGGGGCCCAGCCAGCTAGGGTTGTTTTACAAGTTATTCCCCAACACAACTCTTTCCCCGCTCCCAGCCCTGCCCATCAGAGGAATGGAGCCCTGTCCTTCCCTTCCAACTCCCCCAACTCTCCAATACGGTCCCCTCACTTTCTCTTCCTGAGTGCCCACTCCTTGTTCCTTTTGCTCTACCAGCTCTCCAAGGAAAAGGTAAGGAAGAGGAAGGAGCGGATGGATGTCCAGGGATGGTTAGAGAAACTTAACCAGCAGGTGGGATCAAAACTCAGGGTAGGACCCAGGAGTTCTGGATTCCGGCCCCATTTGATTTCCCTCAAGCAACTGTCTGGGCCCAACTTTTGGGGAGAGGGTTGGGGAACCAGGATGGCTGGCAGACTAAGGAAAGGAAGCAAAAGAAGAACCGCAGAAAGACCTGAGAGACACACAGAGCAAATGAAACAATCCGAGAGAATAAGAAATGCTATGGGATATAACAGAGAAAGAGAAAAGAGAAAAACAGAAGACCAGGTATGTGGCTTAAAAAAAACAGAGAGCAGAAAATCTAAAAACAAAAAGAAACTAGCCCAGAGGAACAAAGACGAGGAGACAATGACTTCGAGAAAGGACAGGACAGGGAAAATAGCATGAGGCCGGTCAGGTCAGGAGGAGACAGAGGAGGCAGAGGGTTAAAGCAGTCAGGCAGGTGGGGGGGCGGGGATGGAGTATAAATAGCACATAATTGTGTCCGATGATTACACGGGCCACCCCACCCGTCTGCCCAAGAGGAAGTGCCCGTGGTAGGGTGTCCCATGACCTCGAGTCTCCCCCTGGTGTGTGGGAGGTGGGGGGCGGCTCTGAGCCTGAGGTGTGGGATGGATTTCTGTTCACCCCTTCAGAAGCTGAGAAGAACGGGGAAGCTTTGGAGAAAACTGTGCCTGCAGAAAAGTCCAGGGCCAGCTAGATCAGACAGACAATTGAGGAAGAGGAGAAAAGTCTAGACTCCAGAGGAGAAATGGCAGATGAGAAAGGTGTTAGGGCTCAAACTAGATTGGGTAGGAAAGGAAGAGACTGACAGGTAAAAAGAGGAGTAACTAAAGGATAAAAGGAGATGCAGGGTTGGGGAGTAGAGATGAGGGACAGAGAGGGTCAACCTCCACTTCCTTGGGGGGCCTTCAACCCTAACCCTATCTAGGAAAAGGCAGGAGTGCTGGGGAAGGGGAAGGAAGAAGCAGGGTCCCCAGGAAAATATGAACCGGGGCCCCTAATGTGTCAACCCCAATAGGACAGTGCCTGGACACAGAGTCCCCTCCCAAAGGTCTGTGCCAAAGCCAATCAGAGGGGCTGCTTGAAGTCCCCAGGGGCCTCTCTTAGACCCTGGGTTCTGACTTCCACACCCCTTTTAAAGATAATCCTGCACCCCAGCCAAGGTGCTGGTACTCCTGGGTCCGGACCTCCAAACCTCTCCCAGTCCCCCCAAGGGCCAGGAGCAGCAACTGGGAGCCCTGACCAAGGACCTGCCTCCACCCTCACAGGCCTCCCTCAGCCCAGCCTCCCAGGGGGTGGGGCAGCCCAGGCAGAGGCGCCATGTGGCAGGGGCGGGTAGAGGCTGCGGCTCTGGTCCTTCCAGTATAAACCCCCTAGGCATCTGGTTTCTATCCACCACCCCCCACCACCCTGGGGGCCCCTAAGCCTCCGCCCATGGCCACCCAGACACTGAGCTCCCAGAGATGGACGCCCCTGAAGGAAGGGGTGGGACGGTGCCTTTCTGATCTCTCAACCCCAGGACTGGGCTGAACCACAGGGACCCCTCCCTTCTCTCCTTCCCCTAGAAGAATCAGGGTGGGATTTCTAGGTTAGAGGGGGTTGAATCTGGAACCTGCCTCGGTTCTCTATAGATCTTTTTGGAATAATCAGTGGGGATGAAGAGAGAGTGAAAACTGGGGAGAGTGGGAGACTTCTAGCCCCCTACTCCTCAGGGAAGCTGCCTCCTTCCATACTACTGCCCTCTGCCCACCCCTTAGACTGGGCTCCTCTGAGAGTCCTAATCCAAAGAGACTACTAGCCCTTCCTTTGTTGTTATTACAGGTTTGGCTCCCCTAGAGAGAATCCCTGATGAACAGAGAACAGAACCCCTAAAATAAAGATTGACACATACTCCATACTCTAATACAGACCTAATGAGTGACATACTTTCAGATACACTTGCACACTCGCTGAATGATAAACATATATACATACATAAACATATATACTCTACAGGCACCCACATGGATACACACTTATATATATACAAAATGCAGGTGATGCTTACACCAAAACACTCGCCCTAACCCCCAATCACAGGAATGCACATACCAGTGTACATACATACAGAAACTCACAGCCACCTAGAATACCACCCACAGGGACTCACACAGACTCACATCATACACATAGTTACAATATAGCAAATATCCCGTACATATACATAGGCCTACCATCACAATTTTACAGCTTTAGAGATCCCTGAGCTCTCCTAAAGGGGATTTAGGAACCCCTCTTTCTACAAGAATCCTGGGATAAGGGTGATGTAGAGGGCACTGCCAGTCCTATGAATTGCTATCTGCAACTCCTACTAGTGTAGGAACCTCCAGTGTACCTTTAGGAGACTCAATGATCTTTTACTCCCCCCATTCACCAGAGTTCAGGGACTCAGATGGCCCCAGTGAACTCCCCGGCCCTGGGGAACCCCAGCATCCCCACCCCCACACAGACCCCCCCTGCTCTGCGGCCCCGCTGACTCATCTCTCCCTCTCTGGAGCTCCCCAACCACAGGGGCCTGGAAGAGAAGGTTGGAAAGTTGCGCTCATGTCCCGGGCCCCTGATCTGGCCACTGCCCACCCCCCCAGGAACCCAGACCCAGCCCTTGTCTCCAGTGGAGACACTGGTGACAGCAAACCCAGAAGGGACAGGAAAGAAGGCACCCAGAGACAGGGAAACAGAAAGACAAAGGGAAAACCTAGGAGAAAACAGAGATGGTAGGAATACAGATAAGAGACTCCAGCTACTAATCTGATAGGGCCCTCCAAAAGCCATGGGACTGAGGACCAGGAAAACTCACTCCTTGAGCTAGGGAGGATTCATGGCTTTGGGATGTGGACACTATCCATTCCCTTGACCTAGCATCCTGAGCCTAGACTCAGGGAGCTTGGGGAAGGAGATTCAATTCTGGGAGGCAAAGCTGAGGATATAGGGAAGAGAGAAGCTTTTAAGAAGCCAGCAACCTCTGTATAAGACAGCTTAGAAAAGGCTCTCCTCATCCCACCGTGTACTATACACATTTACACATACATACGTACCTCAACTCTCTCCCTGTCTGCTAGGTCTCCCTGTTCCCTCTTCCAGGACCAGGGCCACAGGTCAAGAATCCTGGTGCTCGTCCTGGCTCCCCTGGGCTCTGAGCCTCAGTTTCCTTAGTTGACATTTGAGCCCTGAGATAATACCAAAGGAGGCAGATCAGAACCAGAATGAGAAGTGCTATGGGAAGGAGAGGAAGGAGCAAGGATGGCAGAGGACAAGGAGGAAAAGACAAGGAAGAGGAAGACTGAGACCTGATCCTGAAATGAGGAAGCCTACCCTGGGTACGTGTTCCGCACAGCTCAGCATTGAATTAAGACTCTGGTCATCTTGAGGAAATGCCTTTTTGTAAAAAAGATACCCTGGAATCTGAAATGTGAAATATATTAGTGTCTTTAAACAAAGAGAACTTGGGGTGATGGGGTCCTGATCACATCTTCTATCCTAGGCAATGGGGCTGAACAACCTAAGGCGAAGGTACTTCGAAATCCTGGACACCACCACCCCAATCTTGTTTTCTCTGAACTGCTCAGATTCTTCTTGGGAGCACAGGTTTTTGAGACTTTAGGCTGGACCTGAGGAACATTCTCTAATTCAACGAATGCTCTCGGCAAGCACCTATTGTGCCACGAACACACTGCTAAGCTCAGGCAAGCAACCATGAACAAGACAGGCCCAGCCCTTTGTCTTACACATCAACAACTAACATAAAGAGTGAGAAGTCTCTTGAAAGTAAGCCCTGGAAGTTACTGGAGATAAAAAGAGTGACTTTAAACTGGCGTTGGGGGAATCAAAGAAGGCTTCTTGAAAGAAAAGACTAGAAGGATGAATAAGAATTAGGTGAAGAGAGGGAGAGTATTAAAAGCAGGGGGAAGAGTATATGCAAAGGCCCAGAGGTATGAGGGAATAATGACATTTTTGAGGTCCCGAAAGTTGAGTGTGACTGGAGCACTAGGAGTGGAGACTGATGGAGAAGGTCTAATCACCTGTGCTAGGGATCTGAACTTGATCTTAAGGGCAACATACAGGAATATTTTTATATTAGAAAGATGACCCTGGCTGCAGAGAGGAGAATGGAAGTGAGGCTTAGAGCCAGGCAGTTCTGGGTAAATCAGTTGTTTACTATGTTGTAAGCTTGGGTTATTTAACTTTTGATACTTTAGATTCTTCTTTAGAATGGGCAAACAATAATATAGCAACCTCCCAGGGTTGTTACAAGGATTAGGAATAATACACGTGGAACTCTTACCACAGTGTCTGGCACTTAGTAGTTGTTCCATCAGTAGTGCCTATTAGTATTGTTGAAGTTTGGAGGAGGGCAAAATTAGAGGCAAATTTGTTGCAGCAGTCCATGCAAGAGGTGAGAGGATGTGTGGCCTGTAGCAGCAGAGGGCATAAAGAAAAGTCAATGAAAGGCTGATATTTAGGAAATGGTATAGACAAGACTTGGTGCCTAATTGGAT